>NC_134396.1:61770147-61921662 GCF_035582795.1 Mycteria americana
AGGTGTCCTCAGTGACAAATGGTAACAAAAATATTCTTGAATAAATTCCCCATTATAAAATAAGAAATTATGTCATGACTTTGCCCTTTTCATTGCTCCTTCAGAAAGGTGAACCTCTCTAAAAAATTTATACCATCAGAGCTTCAGGTCTTTTGCACTGCTAATGAACTGAGTAACTGAGAAAACAACACCTCTGCAATCAATATAAATGCAAAAGCTTGGCTCCCTGGCAAAAAGAGAGAACAATGGGGGAAACTTTCTAAACTATTAATGTAATACCTAAATAAACTTCCTAAAAAATCTATTTTCTAAGTAATTCTGTCCTGCAAAGAAGCAATCATCACTGCTAAAAAGTATACAAAAAATGAATGCAACTTTTTTCTCAGTGGATAGAAGATACAAAGCACACAGATAAAGTACATACCTCTGTGAGTACATTCAGTGGATGCCCTTCTTTCGTCCAGAAAAGCCAACAGAAATAGCCAGTCCCAGCTCAAAAATGCAATCTATGGCAAATTTAGGATTTGTTAGCTCAAAATACCAAAAGGCACCACAAGCTATGAAGTGCTACTGAGAGATGGCAAGGCAGCGTGTTGCCAGTGTCTTATCCCTGTACAACAGCAGGAACTTTGCCAGATGAAAATGACCACATTCTTCTGCTAGGTTATGTTTGCAACTGTGATGGTCTGTGGTTACAAGAACAGTTAGATTTGTGGAGCAAAGTAGTATATTTTACTAGCCCAGATGACACAGTTGAAGAATTTCTAGGTTCACAGACCTTTTCACACATTTGTAAAGATGGTAATCATAGAAACAGAACCGTGCCCTGAACAGGAGGAAATAAAAGAGCAAACAAGCACAGCAGTCTCTCACATTCTGTCCAAGGGCAAGTCTTTGCTGTTCCCATGCCAAGCAAACCACCTGAGAAGGTAGGAAGTGTCCCTGTGGCAAAGAGGCCCCTCTTGACATTTCCATCTCTAGCATCACAAGGCAATATGTTGAAAAATAGTTACACTATAGGGAGTAAGCCCTTTGTATCATTGTCCAACTCCTTTCAACTTTTGTGCCTTTTCAATCAATGGTGCAACTGTCCTGGTTTCGGCTGGGATAGAGTTAATTTTCTTCCTAGTAGCTGGTATAGTGCTGTGTTTTGGATTTTAGTATGAGAATAATAGTGATAACATGCTGATGTTTTGGCTGTTGCTAAGTGGTGTTTACACTGGTCAGGGACTTTTTAGCTTCCCACACTCTGCCAGGTGCACAAGAAACTGAAGGAGCACAGCCAGAACAGTTGATCCAACCTGGCCAAAGGTCTATTCCATACCATATGACGTCATGCTCAGTATAGAAACTGGGGGGAGTTGGCTGGGGAGCAGCGATTGCTGCTCGGGGACTGGCTGGGCATCAGTTGGCAGGTGGTGAGGGGTTGTATCACTTGTTTTTTTTTCCCCTGAGTTTTGTTCCTCTCTCTCTCTCTCTCATTGTTTTCCTTCTCATTTATTATTATTATATATTATTATTTTTTGTTCCAATTATTAAACTGTTCTTATCTCAACTTACAAGCTTTCTTACTTTTACTCTTCTGATTCTCTCCCCCATCCCACTGTGGGGGAGGGTGAGTGAGTGGCTGTGTGGTACTTAATTGCCAGCTGGGACTAAACCACAACAGTCCTTTTTGGCGCCCAGTGTGGGGCTCGAAGGGTTTGAGATAATAACAGATTAGCCAGAACGTATTAAGGAATTTAGATCTGTTAATACTTGTGAGCCACGATATTGATTCATCTGTTCTTGGTATTGGTTTACCTGATCTGCACCATGCTCATTTTTTTGCTGTACATGTTAAAGATCGGTGTTGATTTTTGCAGTTTGCTGTGCTCTGCAGTGATTGGTGATGTTTTGCCTGTGAGATTTGTTATTAAAACAGTGACCTTGGGTGTATTTTGGTATCAAAGTGCTGTACTGAAACCATTACTGTATGTCGGGTACCACCTTATGGAGACAATTAACAATTATATTTTTATGGAGCAATTATACTTAGCAATTACACTTTTATGGAGGAAATGCAAAATGGCACCTTTGCTACTTTCTTCTACAAGGTTTCCTCCTTTGTTACAATAACTTTTCAGTGTCTTGAACATCCTTGGGTAGTTAAGATACATCTATTGGTATTGCTTGGGAATATTGTTTTGGTTTTGTCCAAGATTAGTAAGCAATTTAAGAATATCATCCAGAGATCTGCCCCAAGGCCAGATCATTATAGCAGCAGGGTGTGTGGGATAGTATGGGCAAATGCCTAGGATGGTGGGCACCTCCAGTGTTTTGGAACTTCACCCCTGAACAAGTGCAGAATCCTGAAAAATTAGTAGAATATTTGGAAAAAGTATGTTGTCACCCTGACAGTTCTAAGGAGATACAAATCACTGCAATGTGCTGGGGCCTGGCCCATGCCTACCGAGCCCTGTTCAACACTATTCAGAGCCCTCAAGGATCTGGTGACAAAATGGCAGACACCGCGGCTACTCTGGCCCCCCCCTGTGACAGGCACTGCGGCTATTCCGGACCACTCTGTGACAGGCACTGTGGTCACTCCAGCCCCCCTGCGACAGATAATGCGGTTCAACCAGGGAACCAACCCCTGTCAGTGTCAGTCGCCCCTATACACAAGAAGAAATACTGGATGCAAAAGTCAGCTTGTTTAGAAAAGGAAGATGAAAGAGCAGGGCCATCACAGGGAGACGAAGAGGAAGAACTTGTAAATGAGGTGGAAACCACCCAATCCCTATCCCTGAATGAGCTGCGAGATAGGCAGAAAGATTTCAGCCATCATCCAGGCGATCACATTGTCACCTGGCTGCTCCAATGCTGGGATAGCGGGGCCAGTAGCCTGGAATTTGAGAGTAAGGAAGCCAAACAGCTGGGATCCCTTTCTAGGGAACGGGGCATTGACAAAGTGATTGGAAAAGGAGCACTAGCCTTCAGCCTCTGGAGGCGACTCCTGTCAACTATGAAAGAAAGACATCTCTTCAAGGAAGATGTTATCTATCGCCCCAGGAAACGGACCACCATGGAGAGAGGTGTCCGGTACCTGAGGAAATTAGCTGTGCTGGGGGTGATTTATGGTGACCTGGACAATGAACAGTTACCCAAAGAACCAGATGAAGTCCAGTGCACACAATCCACATGGCTCAAGTTGGTGCGGAACGCACCATCGTCATGTGCAAACTCATTGGCAATACTGACCTGGAAAGATGGAGAGGGTCCAACAGTGGATGAAGCAGATAGCCAGCTCCGGGAATATGAAGAAAGTATCTCTTCCTCCCTTGTCTCAGCTGTGGAGAAACTGTCCCAGAAGGTGCAGCAACTTGAAGAGGATAGGTCCTACTTTCCACCGGTACAGACCAGTATCTCAGCTATTAGGAGTCAGCGTTCCTCTGCTCAAGAGAGAGGATATGGAGGGTACACACCACGGGGCACCCTAGGGTTTTACCTGCATGACCACAGAGAGGTCATGAGGAAGTGGGATGTAAAACCTACCTCGACCCTAGAGGTGTGGGTATGGGAGTTGCAAGGAGAAACAGTCACCAAAGGGGGTTCTTCCAGGAAAATTGCTGCTCCAGTTTCCAGTGGACGGTTCCCCAGACAGAGTAAAAGGGCTGATCTTACTCCTGATTTTAATGAAGGAGCTCCTGACTCGTATGTACAAGAACTGGGTAATGAGTACTATGACCAGGACTAGAGGGGCCCTGCCTACAGCCCGGTGGAGGAAAGGGACAACCGAGTTTACTGGACTGTGTGGATTCGATGGCCTGGCACATCAGACCCACAGGAGTGTAAGGCTCTAGTAGACAGCAGGGCACAGTGTACCCTAAAGCCATCGAGCTATATAGGGGCAGAACCCATCTGTATTTCTGGAGTGACAGGGGGATGCCAACAGCTGACTGTATTGGAGAAGTGAGCCTAACTGGGAATGAGTGGCAAAAGCGCCCCGTTGTGACTGGCCCAGAGGCTCTGTGCATCCTTGGCATAGACTACCTCAGGAGAGGGTATTTCAAGGACCCAAAAGGGTACTGGTGGGTATAGTTTTTGGTATAGCTGCCTTGGAGACGGAGGAAATTAAACAGCTGTCCACCTTGCCTGGTGTCTCAGAAGACCATTCTGTTGTGGGGGTGCTGAGGGTTGAAGAACAGCAGGTGCCAGTCGCTACTGCAATGGTGCACCGGAGGCAATATCGACCAACCAAGACTCCCTCATTCCCACCCATGAACTGATTCATTGACTGGAGAGCCAAGGACTGATCAGTAAGACTCATTCACCTTCTAACAGTGCACCTATATGGCCAGTGCAAAAGTCTAATGGAGAGTGGAGACTAACAATAGACTATCGTGGCCTGAATGAAGTCACGCCGCTGCTGAGTGCTGCCGTGCCGGACATGCTGGAACTTCAGTACGAACTGGAGTCAAAAGCAGCCAAGTGGTATGCCACAAGTGGTATCGCTAATGCCTTTTTCTCAATCCCTTTGGCAGCAGTCACTTGGAGGGGCATTCGGTACACTGGGAATCAATTGCCCGGGGTGGAAACACAGCCCTACCGTTTGCCATGGACTGATCCAGATGGTACTGGAACAGGGTGAGGCTCCAGAACATCTGCAATACATTGATGACATTATCGTGTGGGGCAATACAGCAGAAGAAGTTTTTGAGAAAGGGAAGAAAATAGTCCAAATCCTCCTGCAAGCTGGTTTTGCCATAAAACAAAGTCAGGTCAAGGGACCTGCACGGGAGATCCAGTTCTCAGGAATAAAATGGCAAGATGGATGTCGTCAGATCCCAACGGATGTGATCAACAAAATAACAGCCATGTCTCCACCAACTAGTAAAAAGGAAACATAAGCTTTCTTAGGCGTTGTGGGTTTTTGGAGAATGCATATTCCAAATTACAGTCTGATCGTAAGCCCTCTCTATCAAGTGACCCAGAAGAAGAACGATTTCAAATGGGGCCCTGAGCAATGACAAGCCTTTGAACAAATTAAACGGGAGATAGTTCATGCAGTAGCCCTTGGGCCAGTCTGGGCAGGACAAGAGGTAAAAAACGTGCTCTACACCACAGCCGGGGAGAATGGCCCTACCTGGAGCCTCTGGCAGAGAGGACCAGGGGAGAGTCAAGGTCAGCTCCTAGGGTTTTGGAGTCGGGGATGCAGAGGACCCGAGGCCCGCTATATCCCAACTGAAAAAGAGACATTGGCAGCATATGAAGGGGTTTGAGCTGCTTCAGAAGTGGTTGGTACGGAAGCAGAGCTCCTCCTGGCACCCTGACCAGCGGTGCTGGGGCCGGGATGTTCAAAGGGAGGATCCCCTCTACGCATCATGCAACTGATGCTACGTGGAGTAAGTGGGTCGCACTGATTACACAACAGGCTTGGACAGGAAACCCCAGTCGCCCAGGGATCTTGGAAGTAATTACGGACTGGCCAGAAGGCAAAGATTTCGGAATATCGCCAGAGGAGGAGGTGACGCGTGCTGAGGAGGCCCTGTACAACAGGGCCTGAGGAGCACTGTACAACAAACTACCAGAAAATGAGAAGCAATATGCCCTTTCACTGATGGGTCCTGTCATATTGTAGGAAAGCATTGGAGATGGAAAGCTGCTGTATGGAGTCCTAAACGACAAGTTGTAGAAACTGGGGAAGGAGACGGTGAACCGAGACAATCTGCAGAAGTAAAGGCCATCCAGTTGGCTTTAGACATTGCTGAACAAGAAAAGTGGCCAGTGCTCTATCTCTATACTGACTCATGGATGGTGGCAAATGCCCTGTGGGGGTGGTTACAGCAGTGGAAGCAGAGCAATTGGCAGTGCAGAGGCTGCTCGGGGACTGGCTGGGCATCGGTCGGCGGGTGGTGAGCGGTTGTATCATTGTTTTTCCCCCCCTGGGTTTTGTTCCTCTCTCTCTCTCTCTCATTGTTTTCCTTCTCATTACAGTTTCTTATTATTATATATTACTATTTTTTGTTCCAATTATTAAACTGTTCTTATCTTAACCCACAAGTTTTCTTACTTTTGCTCTTCCAATTCTCTCCCCCATCGCACTGGGGGGGAGCGTGAGCAAGCGGCTGTGTGGTGCTTAGTTACTGACTGGGGCTAAACCACAACAGTCACATGCCAAAAAACTTCACCCTGTCTGGCGATTGCATACGGTTCTTTATTACACATGCACATGAGAATTATGTTCTACCTGCAACTGTTTACTTTTGTGATTTTAATTTGTCATTTATCCTATAGGTAATATACTTGTCTTTGTTCCATAGCCATTCTGCAATAACGAAGGAGAATAAAAATGTCAACAGCAAAGCCTGTGTAAGAGAACTGCATTAAAATGTTCAAAGCTTTTGCTGTCAATTTGAAATCATTCTCTCGCTCCTTGTTTGCAACATGTTTATTACCTACTACTGACATAATGAAATGTTTTTTATGAACAAAAAGGTCACTTTTAAAAACATTTTTTAAAAGGGATTTAAGTACAACATTGACCCATATAGTCCTTTTGTCTGTTAGCTTAGCTAATATCTCTAAATACTGCAGCACAACCACATCAAAGGCAGGATTAGGTTTATCCAACCTAAACCTGAACTTCTCATTCCGATGAATAGAAGGCCAACACATACTCAGGGATTTGACACATCTATCCTGTCTGCAATCCATTTAGTATGTTTGCTTATGCCTTTCCTTTACAGTTCCCAAATGTATTTTTATTCCCTGTGGCATTCCAAGTGACATTAAAAATTTAAATGCAAGACTTAATGAAGGAAGGTATTTATATCTGGAAAAGCTGGTCCTAATCCTTCTCTTATTCTCTCTTTTTGATGTCCTTGTAGTGATGAGCCTACAGCAGCACTTCAGATTATTTCCTTACAAGTCATTGCAGAAAGACAGGAGGTGCAATGATAGTTGTGGCATCAGTCAGCTTCTGAAATCCTTTCTGAAAACTTCGGACTAGGAATTATGATAAAAATGTCAGCAAAGGTACTTGCTGGGCAATGAACTTCTAGTCTGAATGGCTCTCCACTACACAAATAATAAATACAAATAGGAAAAATATGGCCTAAGTATTGAATATATAAGAATCTTGCACCTTCATCATTTTTTAGACTTAGAATTATTGCCATGCAACTGTATTTTATACTATTTGTTTTATATTGGGACATTCCTTAAATGATTGAATTAGCATATCTTTTTACTATTATTACAAGTATTTTTTACATATTGCCTAAAAGTATGGAGACTAAGTCCTTGTCTTGTCCCACTCACTGGGTTGCGAGATGGGTGAATCTTGATTTCCTGAGGGTTTGTGTACCGACAAAGGCCGATCTCTGCTCGGCAGAGCCATGGGGCCGCTAGAGTCACGACAATGACTCAGAGGAACAATCTGGCCAGCTCCTTTATTAACTGGTGAATCCAACAAATGGACAAACTTAACGAACTGGCAAGCCCAATGAATGAACAGAGGCAATTTGGCAATGGAACTGTTTTTCAGGCAACCCGTTACAATTTATCCAAAACTTGCATATATTGGAAGAGTAGAGGAAGAGAGAAGCGAGAAAAGGAAAGCAGAAGAGAGGACAGAGAAAGGAAAAGTATCACCACCCTTGGATCTCGCGATGATGATGACAGGCATGGTAATCCTCCAGTGGTGGGCGTATATGTGGTTCCCTGGAGGGCATGTCTTTTATACGCTAATCCCCACCTCCAGGTACGCCCCTTGAGGACTTATATGGTTCTTGTTCTAGAAAGTTCTCAATCTTCTGTGCAGGTGCTGGGGGAGGGAGGTGGTCACAAGCCCCTTCCTCAGATAAACCCTGTGTGACTTCTGGCCATTTACGGTAAGGTCTGTCAGAACCCGGAACTGCACATCCTCCGATGTGCTCCCCACGTCCCGCTCTCGCTCTCCCCCACCCTGTGCTCACCGACCTGCCATCGCCATGCAAATCGCGCCTCGCCTCGCCACTCCACAATGTTTGAGACATTAACTCTTTCAGTCTCTCACAGTCCTCCCAGAGAAATGACTGAAATATGTTATTACATTATTTCCCTGGTTAAGTGGTACCGTAAATGCACAAGGTGCCAAGCAGTGGGGAATGTATCAAACACAATGCATACCTTAAGAGCATAGCTGAAGTAATAGCTCAAGTACAGCACATAACAGAACAAAACTGATGCAGAACCAAACCCTTCATGTCATTCACCAAATTCTTAAGCTGCTGGCTCCGAAAGAGGTGAAATCCTCACTGGACATATTTTATGTGCAACAATTTTCTCCTCTTCTAACAAATCCTGTTTGAAGTACTTCTTGCCTTCTTCACTCAGATCACATTCAGTAACAGTTTAATACTTCATACATTTTCTGTCAAGACTATATCCTGCACTTTGATAGTGTCAATTATCTAATAGGACTTTTCTATCTCAGTCTTCTATGTCTTAGAATAATACAATTTGTAAAGGATAAGATATTAAACCCTGGATATCAGGGTTCTCAGAAACAATGTAATCTCCAGCTTTCAATATATTGGTTTTCTTGACAGTTTATCACTGAAAACAAAAGAGGAAACCACTGAAAACAACATTCATTAGTCCTGCTGAGGACTTCTTTCTGAAAGCATGGAGACTTTGCTAGAACTGAGAATGATTTTTACTTATTTTATCAAATATAACTTTTCCCTTCATTTAAAAGAGAAATTAAAGTTGCCCCATTATCAACGCTGGGCTTGAACAGAACTGCTGAAATCCTAAAGCAGATGTTCAACAATAACTCTGTTTCCTTCATGAGAACATTCAAAGTGAATTCTTATGGGTTATGCTGTCATAATTTTACTACACCAAACAAAAAATGGCTTCATTCATAGCTTTGTTCACCCAAACTCAGAACATTATCAAGTCAATAAGCAGATTTTACTCAAGTTCCACTAGAAACGTACAGTCTCTTTATTGAAACCATCATCATGTTGCCAAATCATGGGAAAATACATTCACAGTAATTAATATTTGAGAAAAAAAGTCAAAACATACAACAAATTTACCATGAATTATCAAATAATTTCTAAAGATGAGTTACCTTTTTATTTTCTCATGACAGGTATGAAAGATCTGTCTTTATATTAGCGATGACCCTTTGAGAGTGGAAACAAGTATGTGGGAGGCATTTCAAATCAAATAGGGTTATATTTAAAATGTTCTACAGCATTTCTTTTTCCTAAAATGGTGATTTGGGTCTATAAGGAAAATCTCTCGCATTTTTGAAATAAAAACTTAAAATATATACAAGTATATAAAATAAGTAAAGTTAAATATAATTTGGCAAAAATATTATTCAGATAGTTTTATTGGTTTTGATCAGAGTAACTGTTGAGATGCTGTTGAGATGCAATAGAAAAGTAGAGAAGCCTACTTTACTGTCCACATAAAAGTAAAGAAATAAAAATTCTTTTGTAATATTTTCTCTTGATACTAGACAGGAAATACAACACAGTATCATTGCCTCTGGGCATTCATAACAAGTGGTTCAGTCAACTGGAAGTGTGCCCAGGCCTGGTTCTTTTTCAGGTATTTGGATTTAGTGATAGAACAAAGGCATCTGAAGTAAAGTCAAAAGAGAAAGGCCATATTTAGCCATTATTTTATAGATTTTATTTATGATTTCTAATTCTCTAAAAAAAACCCAGTGTCTCTAATGCTTCCCACTAAATTAGAACATTAAATTTATAATTTAATCTTTTTTTTTTGCATTTGTTTCTGGAAGCACAAACCCAACACAAAAGAAAGAAGGCACAAGATAAGCAAAGGTAGATTTGGAAAGAGGAAAGGCAGAGAGATTCATTTTGGGGAAGGGGGAAAGGTGGCTTCTCCACCTACATAACAGTATAACAAAAGTAATAAAGTGCAATAACGAATCTGAAAGTGTCTTGTGGAAGACTCAACAGATCCAAGATACTTTGTGGCTTTGTAATAATGTAGGAATAGATATTTAAATATATTATTTTCATTTTCAGTACCATATATATGGTTTTTGTTCTTTTGGAAAAACTAAGAAATCTATGAAATAGATAGATGAAATGTCCATAAGCTTTTTCTCTTTAACTTGTCAATACAAATAAGTACATTTGTAATTTTACTGTACATGGCAACTGGGAATTCACTGTAAGAGTAAAAGGAATTTCTCATCTCAGTTTTCAAATTATACTACATTTATCTGTCAAATTGGGAAGCCTGCCTCTCCTAATAACTTCCCCTACTCTGGGTATCTCTGTTGAATAAATATTGAGCAACTATTGAACAGAGGTACCTTTTCTCCTCTTGTGCAAGACTGAATGGGGCATCATGGGTCTTATTTCAGTCCCCTAAATGCTAGATATTTGTCTTCCTTATTTCTGTTGAGAGTTTTTATTTAAAGTTTATTGCACTTATAAAAACTTCCAAAAGATGTTTTATGATGAACTTAGTATCTACTAGTTAGAAAGATAATACCATGTTGACTTTCTTTTAGAAGCCAAATTCATTATTGTTGATTTTAACATTTCCATTTCTTTGGGTTTATTTACTTTTCTAATACAGCATCTACTACACTGATATTACATAGGTAAGAATGGTTAAGAACATCACAGTGCATCTTTCTCAGAAAAAGCACCCTTATTTGCCTTTCTTCCCAAACATTTAAACCCCTACATAGCAAATAATCTAGAGAGGCTGGTGGGGGTAAGATGCACTCTGAGATAAGCCTCCTGATGACAGTAGATGATCTCTGCTGTAAACTTCCCTCCACAACCTTCTCTAAACTTTCCCTGCTTTTCACAACACAGACAGATGTGTTTCATCACATGGGGTGCTTCTAAGGTTAGGAGTGGTACAACACCATTTCCAGTTTTTGTGCACCCTAAGAAGTGGGGAACCTTTTACAAATTTTATATACTTAGATGAGGCACAACTTTTTCTATTACCTTCCTTTTGCTATCGTCTTTTGGCAACGCTTTAGAAATACTACCTGCACAGCCAGAAGCTTGCAGAAAACAGTCTGAAAGTCTCTTCTCAGAACTCATGGAGGAAAAACAGGAAGTCTAAAACAGCAATGATTATAGCTTTTTAAAAAAGAGAGGTTTCCATTAACAATAAAGTTTTTTTTGAAAGGGCATTTCATAAAAGTGTCTTAGTTTAGGCACAGATCCAGAGAAGGAACCAAACACTTCTAAGGAACTGTGCTTAGCTTTAAGTGTCAGTTGTAAACTGGCATGTGATTTTAAACCCTTTCTCTCATGTTAAAATAACAGAAACATAAAGGTTGAAAGGGACCTTTGAGGAGAGGGGAACGATCACCTCTCTTGATCTGCTGGCTATGCTTTCCCAATGCAGACCAGGAGGGTCTTAGCTCCTCTTTGCTGCAAAGCCATATTGCTGGTCCACCTTCAGCGTGAGTTAGGTAAACTCCCTTTCTTTTCCAGTTAAGCTATGCCTGGTCTATTTACAGATTTTTGTAAACTGAGAGCTTGATGTATGAGGAGAAGAGATTAAATGCAAATTTCACGGCTTTCAAATGTAAAGGAGAATATCTACTTCCTATTTTCACAGAACAAACTCAATCTACCTCAAAAAAAAAAAAAAAAAAAAAAAAGACAAAGAATAGGGAGAGGAAAAGGAAGGAAAAAGTGAAGACAGGGAGATGAAAAGGAATAAAATTCATCAAAACATCACATCTGAATAGTTAAGGGATTAAAAGCACAATTAAACTTTCAGCATATCCTGAGACAAGTTTTCACTTTTGCATATGATCATGTATTAAAAAGACAAAGAGTACCGTAAGACCATATTTATGAATGGGTGTATTTTCATGTGAATGACAAATCACATACCGTGTAATACTTCAGTGGATTTGTACCTTTTCTTGAAGACGTCATGTGATGTTTTTTAGCAAGGGTGCTGTGATTTCTGGTGTTAGAAACAGGAGAAGTGATAACTGGAACTACTAAGTGATAGGCAATAGTGGCACTTCTGAGTAATTTCAGGCCATCAGCTAATGCGTTTATGCCATTCTGAAAAGACTGGTACTCCATTATGTGTATATCAATAGAGCATAAAAGCTCAGAAGATCCTGCCAATTAAGTAAACGTGCACATGGCTTTCATAAGGTATATTTGGTAATTGTAATAAGAAAATACCCTGTGACCATAATTATCCAGCAGAAATAAGAAACCTCTCCCCATGTCTTCTTTACTATCTACAGCAATAAGAAAAGAAGGAAATCTCTCTCTTTTAATTAACATTCAGCTTTTTTGGCTATTTAGGAAGCTTTTCTCTACAGTAAGAAGGATTTGTTCTTGTATCTGTAATTGCTGGTCTTGCAGACCAGATTATGTCTTTTTTCTTCTAAAATGAAAAAAAAAAAAAAATCTGTAGGTAATTTGGGGGTTTTGTTTTGCTTTTAAAGAGTGGAGTAATTCTCCCCATCCCCCAAACTGTAATATCATGACAATTCTGTTTTAAGTTTTTAAGTCATCAACCAAAGAAATTCCCTCCACTTTTGGAAAATGAGGGAGTATGAATAACAATGCAATACTGGCTTCAAAATCAAATTTATTAGGGAGGCTAGGTTCTGTTCTCAAGATATTGATTTGTAAGAGTCTGGAGTTTTTGGCAAAGGTGGATACAGAAGTTCCTGGTCCTCCATGACTGCACCTTATACCTTTCTTTGCCATAGCAGTATAATTCTCAGAGGGACTGGAATGACAATGAAAATGACTGAACCAAAACAAGTCAAACAATCCAACACTTTTTTGGATGATCTTTTCCTACCTGTGTTACGATGTAGCCCCACAAGTAGTTGGGTTGGCAGACATGCGGTCTTGGTTGCACAAGAACAGTTCCAGGGATTATTAAAGCAGCTTCACCACTGAAACCAGTGTCTTATGATACATTTACTTCCTCTGGCCTACAAACCCTTTTTTCCCAATTACTCCATTAATCGTAATGAGGTTGCTCAGCAAGACCATGGGTTGCCAAAGCTGGGTTTGAATTATACTCTCAGCAAAAGACTATATGTTCCATTAATATAATTTTTAAGACCAGCGTCAAAATACTTTGCCGTATAATATTTTTTTTTTAACTGGATAAGCTCTAGGGGACTGTTTTTTTATATTTTTTGTTCTAAAAAAACCACTGGAAAGCAGTAATTATTTCTATGTCTTCAGATATATTCACATACAATTTCGATGTCTTTGTGAATAGCAGTTTATGTATTCACAGGTTTGTGTGGATATACAGTATAAATACAGACACACAGACTTATCTAAGGATAATGTACAAACAAGAATACTTCTTGTGATACCCACCAGTCCTGCATCTTAATAACAATGGTTTTCAAGGCTAATTTCAAAAGCAGAACCTTGAAGTATCATAATAAAGTCATAATTTCTAGTCTGATGCACTTATATTCCAGGAAACCATATTCAACATACATAATTTCTGTATAAATTGTGTGATATGTGTATCTGCAGCACTGCAGAAATGGCAAAGGCCCAGGTTACTGATTCTTTGCTTCACTGCTTTTAATACAAGTCATCTAACAAGGTAATGAGGTAGACGACAGGAAATTTAATATTAATTTTGCATGGCCTATTCAAACCTTTTTTTTATAAGAGTTTTTTGTGATTTACCTAAACTAATAGCATCTAGTCAGAGACATCACTATCTGGATCTATTTACACAGAACAGTATAACTTACTGCAACACAGAATTTACCATTGCCAACATTATCCCTTGCCTACAGCAAGACAATAAAACCTTGGCTTTCCAAAGCAAGAGTCTTTTTATGCAATGCTGCAGTTGATTTCCTTTTCTACAATTGATTTTTATTATATTCCATAGTCAAGCACTTTCAGCAAATTTAAAGATTATCTGCAATATGTATTCTTGGAATAAACCTGCTGTAGCCATACAACGAGTTCTGTAAACTATTACTATAGATGCATCTTACAGTTTAATATCCTCAGATTAAAGAGGCCATCACAGCATTTTATATGCTGAGGGAGGCAAAAAATTTACAAGGGGAAAATCATTGATAAACATTACTTTGAGGTTTGAGAGTTTACTCCACATACAGCACTGCAGGAAATTGTATTGAATAAAATGAACTTTTTTATTCGGGAAACATCTTCGTTTGAACCCAGTCTTTATCATAAAAATCATCTTTCCAGTGACCATTTTTTCTGTGTACATTAACGTAAAATAGAGCATATGTGAATAAGGATAAACAGCCAGTATTCACAGTACATAGTTTCGCATCTTCCAGCACTAAAAGACATAGATAAATAGTTATAGCAACTTTTCTGAACAATGGAATATTGGCTGAAGTTTATTTTACACTTCCATTCAAGCAGTTATTGAAACAACGACATTTCCAGATAAACATCCTTTGATCCGGGATGACTGCTATTCGCCACATCAGTGAGTTGCTGTTGTGGTTTAGCCCCAGTCAGTAACTAAGCACCACACAGCCGCTTGCTCACCCTCCCCCCCCGTGGGATGGGGGAGAGAATTGGAAGAGCAAAAGTAAGAAAACTTGTGGGTTGAGATAAGAACAGTTTAATAATTGGAACAAAAAATAATAATATATAATAATAATAAATTGTAGTGAGAAGGAAAACAATGAGAGAGAGAGAGAGGGAGGAACAAAACCCAAGGGGGAAAAAACAATGATACAACCGCTCACCACCCGCTGACCGATGCCCAGTCAGTCCCCGAGCAGCAATCGCTGCTCCCCGGCCAACTCCCCCCAGTTTCTATACTGAGCATGACGTCATATGGTATGGAATAGCCCTTTGGCCAGTTTGGATCAACTGTCCTGGCTGTGCCCCCTCACAGTTTCTTGTGCACCTGGCAGAGTGTGGGAAGCTGAAAAGTCCTTGACCAGTGTAAACACCACTTAGCAACAGCCAAAACATCAGCGCGTTATCACTATTATTCTCATACTAAAATCCAAAACACAGAACTATACCAGCTACTAGGAAGAAAATTAACTCTATCCCAGCCAAAACCAGGACAGTACCCACCCCTTATTCTATACCGTCTCCGTCATGCCCAGGTTCTACCTTTTTAATACCTTCAAATTAATCACCACCACTTTTCCTGTCTTTTGATATATACAGACAGACACAATTCCCTTGGTCTATGGGCCATCCCTCTAAAATGTCCGCTGAGTTCATTTAGTCCATGACTTTGGGCTCCATCTGTCACAACAGTCCTTCAGGGCAGGAGAGATGGTGTGTGGTGTTGGGTTGCTGCATGCTGAAGTCAGTTCTGGTTCCATCACTGCGGCACTTTGCTTGGTTTCATCAAAGTTCATTCTTCATTAATCTGGGTGATCCTTACTGAAATACTGTTGATATGGTGTGTAGTAACCATAAAAGTGATGACATACAGTATTATATAGCAATTAACATCATACCATTTAGTTCGTTGGCTATTCTCACCCAAAATCAAGACCCCTTGAGGTACACAGCGAACTTCCCCATCCTTTCGCATTACCCACCAAGTACATCCAGGTCCTTGAGCAAAAGCAATCCCATGAGTGGGCTTGCCTTTGCCTGAGGCAGGAGTAACCCAACCTGTCCTCCCCAGCATGCTTTTTATGTGCACTACAGGGGCTTTATCTCCTTCTATAGTGCATAAAAGTTTTGATTGGGCAGGGCCAGCTCTATTGACAGCCCTAGGGGCTGACTAACCAGGTGGCTTTTGCTAAATGTGCATCCCAGTCTTTGAATGTCCCACCACCCATTGCTCGCAGTGTAGTCTTTGATAGTCCATTGTATTGTCTGGTTTTCCCGGAGGCTGGTGCATGATAGGGGGTGTGATATACCCACTCAGTGCCATGCTCTTTGGCCCAGGTGTCTATGAGGTCGTTTCGAAAATGAGTCCCATTGTCTGACTCAATTCTTTCTGGGGTTCCACGTTGCCATAGGACTTGCTTTGCAAGACCCAGGATAGTGTTCCAGGCGGTGGCAAGGGACACAGGATATGTTTCCAGCCATCCGGTGGTTGCTTCCACCATTGCAAGCGCATAGTGCTTGCCTTGGCGGGTTTGTGGGAGTGTGATATAACCGATCTGCCAGGCCTCCCCATATTTATATTTCAGCCATTGCCCTCCATACCACAGAGGCTTTAACCGCTTGGCTTGTTTAATTGCAGCGCATGTTTCACATTCATGGATAACCTGTGCAATAGCGTCCATGGTCAAGTCCACCCCTCACTCACGAGCCCACCTATATGTTGCAATTCCTCCTTGATGGCCTGAGGTGTCATGGGCCCACTGAGCTATAAATAATTCACCCGTATGTTGCCAGTCCAGATCCACCTGAAACACTTCAATCTTAGCAGCCTGATCCACCTGCTGGTTGTTTTGATGTTCCTCAGTGGCCCGACTCTTGGGTTCATGAGCATCTACGTGATGTACTTTTACAACCAGGTTCTCTACCCGGGCAGCAATATCTTGCCACAGTGCGGCAGCCCAGATGGGTTTGCCTCTGCGCTGCCAATTGCTCTGCTTCCACTGCTGTAACCACCCCCACAGGGCATTTGCCACCATCCATGAGTCAGTATAGAGATAGAGCACTGGCCACTTTTCTTGTTCAGCAATGTCTAAAGCCAACTGGATGGCCTTTACTTCTGCAGATTGTCTCGGTTCACCGTCTCCTTCCCCAGTTTCTACAACTTGTCGTTTAGGACTCCATACAGCAGCTTTCCATCTCCAATGCTTTCCTACAATATGACAGGACCCATCAGTGAAAGGGCATATTGCTTCTCATTTTCTGGTAGTTTGTTGTACAGTGCTCCTCAGGCCCTGTTGTACAGGGCCTCCTCAGCACGCGTCACCTCCTCCTCTGGCGATATTCCGAAATCTTTGCCTTCTGGCCAGTCCGTAATTACTTCCAAGATCCCTGGGCGACTGGGGTTTCCTGTCCAAGCCTGTTGTGTAATCAGTGCGACCCACTTACTCCACGTAGCATCAGTTGCATGATGCGTAGAGGGGATCCTCCCTTTGAACATCCCGGCCCCAGCACCGCTGGTCAGGGTGCCAGGAGGAGCTCTGCTTCCGTACCAACCACTTCTGAAGCAGCTCAAACCCCTTCATATGCTGCCAATGTCTCTTTTTCAGTTGGGATATAGCGGGCCTCGGGTCCTCTGCATCCCCGACTCCAAAACCCTAGGAGCTGACCTTGACTCTCCCCTGGTCCTCTCTGCCAGAGGCTCCAGGTAGGGCCATTCTCCCCGGCTGTGGTGTAGAGCACGTTTTTTACCTCTTGTCCTGCCCAGACTGGCCCAAGGGCTACTGCATGAACTATCTCCCGTTTAATTTGTTCAAAGGCTTGTCATTGCTCAGGGCCCCATTTGAAATCGTTCTTCTTCTGGGTCACTTGATAGAGAGGGCTTACGATCAGACTGTAATTTGGAATATGCATTCTCCAAAAACCCACAACGCCTAAGAAAGCTTATGTTTCCTTTTTACTAGTTGGTGGAGACATGGCTGTTATTTTGTTGATCACATCCGTTGGGATCTGACGACATCCATCTTGCCATTTTATTCCTGAGAACTGGAT
The DNA here is from genome assembly GCF_035582795.1 of Mycteria americana. Classification (NCBI taxonomy): domain Eukaryota; kingdom Metazoa; phylum Chordata; class Aves; order Ciconiiformes; family Ciconiidae; genus Mycteria; species Mycteria americana. The sequence continues at coordinate 61,787,775 of NC_134396.1, forward strand.
CTCCCGTGCAGGTCCCTTGACCTGACTTTGTTTTATGGCAAAACCAGCTTGCAGGAGGATTTGGACTATTTTCTTCCCTTTCTCAAAAACTTCTTCTGCTGTATTGCCCCACACGATAATGTCATCAATGTATTGCAGATGTTCTGGAGCCTCACCCTGTTCCAGTACCATCTGGATCAGTCCATGGCAAACGGTAGGGCTGTGTTTCCACCCCGGGCAATTGATTCCCAGTGTACCGAATGCCCCTCCAAGTGACTGCTGCCAAAGGGATTGAGAAAAAGGCATTAGCGATACCACTTGTGGCATACCACTTGGCTGCTTTTGACTCCAGTTCGTACTGAAGTTCCAGCATGTCCGGCACGGCAGCACTCAGCAGCGGCGTGACTTCATTCAGGCCACGATAGTCTATTGTTAGTCTCCACTCTCCATTAGACTTTTGCACTGGCCATATAGGTGCACTGTTAGAAGGTGAATGAGTCTTACTGATCAGTCCTTGGCTCTCCAGTCAATGAATCAGTTCATGGGTGGGAATGAGGGAGTCTTGGTTGGTCGATATTGCCTCCGGTGCACCATTGCAGTAGCGACTGGCACCTGCTGTTCTTCAACCCTCAGCACCCCCACAACAGAATGGTCTTCTGAGACACCAGGCAAGGTGGACAGCTGTTTAATTTCCTCCGTCTCCAAGGCAGCTATACCAAAAACTATACCCACCAGTACCCTTTTGGGTCCTTGAAATACCCTCTCCTGAGGTAGTCTATGCCAAGGATGCACAGAGCCTCTGGGCCAGTCACAACGGGGCGCTTTTGCCACTCATTCCCAGTTAGGCTCACTTCTCCAATACAGTCAGCTGTTGGCATCCCCCTGTCACTCCAGAAATACAGATGGGTTCTGCCCCTATATAGCTCGATGGCTTTAGGGTACACTGTGCCCTGCTGTCTACTAGAGCCTTACACTCCTGTGGGTCTGATGTGCCAGGCCATCGAATCCACACAGTCCAGTAAACTCGGTTGTCCCTTTCCTCCACCGGGCTGTAGGCAGGGCCCCTCTAGTCCTGGTCATAGTACTCATTACCCAGTTCTTGTACATACGAGTCAGGAGCTCCTTCATTAAAATCAGGAGTAAGATCAGCCCTTTTACTCTGTCTGGGGAACCGTCCACTGGAAACTGGAGCAGCAATTTTCCTGGAAGAACCCCCTTTGGTGACTGTTTCTCCTTGCAACTCCCATACCCACACCTCTAGGGTCGAGGTAGGTTTTACATCCCACTTCCTCATGACCTCTCTGTGGTCATGCAGGTAAAACCCTAGGGTGCCCCGTGGTGTGTACCCTCCATATCCTCTCTCTTGAGCAGAGGAACGCTGACTCCTAATAGCTGAGATACTGGTCTGTACCGGTGGAAAGTAGGACCTATCCTCTTCAAGTTGCTGCACCTTCTGGGACAGTTTCTCCACAGCTGAGACAAGGGAGGAAGAGATACTTTCTTCATATTCCCGGAGCTGGCTATCTGCTTCATCCACTGTTGGACCCTCTCCATCTTTCCAGGTCAGTATTGCCAATGAGTTTGCACATGACGATGGTGCGTTCCGCACCAACTTGAGCCATGCGGATTGTGTGCACTGGACTTCATCTGGTTCTTTGGGTAACTGTTCATCGTCCAGGTCACCATAAATCACCCCCAGCACAGCTAATTTCCTCAGGTACCGGACACCTCTCTCCATGGTGGTCCGTTTCCTGGGGCGATAGATAACATCTTCCTTGAAGAGATGTCTTTCTTTCATAGTTGACAGGAGTCGCCTCCAGAGGCTGAAGGCTAGTGCTCCTTTTCCAATCACTTTGTCAATGCCCCGTTCCCTAGAAAGGGATCCCAGCTGTTTGGCTTCCTTACTCTCAAATTCCAGGCTACTGGCCCCGCTATCCCAGCATTGGAGCAGCCAGGTGACAATGTGATCGCCTGGATGATGGCTGAAATCTTTCTGCCTATCTCGCAGCTCATTCAGGGATAGGGATTGGGTGGTTTCCACCTCATTTACAAGTTCTTCCTCTTCGTCTCCCTGTGATGGCCCTGCTCTTTCATCTTCCTTTTCTAAACAAGCTGACTTTTGCATCCAGTATTTCTTCTTGTGTATAGGGGCGACTGACACTGACAGGGGTTGGTTCCCTGGTTGAACCGCATTATCTGTCGCAGGGGGGCTGGAGTGACCACAGTGCCTGTCACAGAGTGGTCCGGAATAGCCGCAGTGCCTGTCACAGGGGGGGGCCAGAGTAGCCGCGGTGTCTGCCATTTTGTCACCAGATCCTTGAGGGCTCTGAATAGTGTTGAACAGGGCTCGGTAGGCATGGGCCAGGCCCCAGCACATTGCAGTGATTTGTATCTCCTTAGAACTGTCAGGGTGACAACATACTTTTTCCAAATATTCTACTAATTTTTCAGGATTCTGCACTTGTTCAGGGGTGAAGTTCCAAAACACTGGAGGTGCCCACCATCCTAGGCATTTGCCCATACTATCCCACACACCCTGCCGCTATAATGATCTGGCCTTGGGGCAGATCTCTGGATGATATTCTTAAATTGCTTACTAATCTTGGACAAAACCAAAACAATATTCCCAAGCAATACCAATAGATGTATCTTAACTACCCAAGGATGTTCAAGACACTGAAAAGTTATTGTAACAAAGGAGGAAACCTTGTAGAAGAAAGTAGCAAAGGTGCCATTTTGCATTTCCTCCATAAAAGTGTAATTGCTAAGTATAATTGCTCCATAAAAATATAATTGTTAATTGTCTCCATAAGGTGGTACCCGACATACAGTAATGGTTTCAGTACAGCACTTTGATACCAAAATACACCCAAGGTCACTGTTTTAATAACAAATCTCACAGGCAAAACATCACCAATCACTGCAGAGCACAGCAAACTGCAAAAATCAACACCGATCTTTAACATGTACAGCAAAAAAATGAGCATGGTGCAGATCAGGTAAACCAATACCAAGAACAGATGAATCAATATCGTGGCCCACAACTATTAACAGATCTAAATTCCTTAATACGTTCTGGCTAACCTGTTATTATCTCAAACCCTTCGAGCCCCACACTGGGCGCCAAAAAGGACTGTTGTGGTTTAGTCCCAGCTGGCAATTAAGTACCACACACCACTGGCTATCTGCTCCATCCACTGTTGGACCCTCTCTCCATCTTTCCAGGTCAGTATTGCCAATGAGTTTGCACACAATGATGGTGCGTTCTGCACCAACTTGAGCCACGTGGATCGTGTGCACTGGACTTCATCTGGTTCTTTGGGTAACTGCTCGTTGTCCAGGTCACCATAAAGCACTTCCAGTACGGCTAATTCCATTAAGTACTGCATATCTTTCTCCATGGTGGTCCATTTCCCACGGTGATGAAACTATTTCCCATTTCCAGCTGAAACCAGGACAGTCTAATGACAAAGTACAGTGGTTTGTGGCAAAAGGAAGGAAAAACATTACCTATGTTTTGTTTTGGGGCTGGGTTGTTTCCTCCAACTGGTTGAATATCCTGCAGCTTAGGGGAGTTTTTTGGAGATTTTGTATTGTTTGGGGTTACTCATATATGGGAAAGTTCTTTTCATGCAAATTAAAATATTAGCTATTTAACCTTACTATTGTTTCCAAGGTGCTGCTGTCATTTTCGTTATGACATACAAGAAGTAACTAGGCAAGCTTATGTTAAAATATTTTTGTTGTATTCATTTCATCAGGAAAGGTTTACAGGGCAGATTTCAGGTTAGAAAGTACTAAATTCTAATTCTAATTCTAATTTAGCTTGTGCTAAAATCTAAACCCAGCATTCAATCTTGAACACATGAATAAGTGCTTTTGCTGCAATGAGACTGTGTATTTCAGAGGCTGCTATTCACCCAATTTGATGACATTACATATGGTATCATAAACTATAATCTAGTAGTTTACTGGTTTCACATTTTTCTTCAGGCACATTCAATCCATTGCTGAATATATGAAATTTAATCCCTTTGGATGTTCAATAACAAACACTGCCACAGATCATTTAATTTGTTTGACTTTATATAAAAGCTGCGGCTAATCAAGGGAAGTAGAAAAAAGAACGTTAGGAGACTCTTCCTTCTGCCTCTGGCAATTGAAAAGTTCAGGGCTCATATTTGAATATGGCACAAAATGTCATTTTGGCAGTCTGTCATAACTGTGTTGTGTGTTCTTCATAAGAACTTGTTAAAAGTGATATTCCTATAAGGTATAAATTTTGTTTTCCCCCAGCAGTAAATATTAGTTTGGATAATATGAGCAGTTATAACTTTCTGTAAAATTATTAGATTATAATCAGTTATTATTAGATACTTTGTCAGTATTATGCTTTAGGAGATGAGTTACTAACTAAACTGTTCTACTGATGTATTTAATTTTTGATGTTATTTCTTTGCAGACAACTTGATTTTAGATAAGGGACGAATTTTGCCTAATAGTATTTTTGGGACTGACACAAACAGATGCTAATAAGAATTTGCCATGCTGGAGATTTTGTACCTGGAAATCTACTATTAAAATATACATATACCTATGTATGCGCATGAGTATATGTATAAATATAAAAGTAAATATGTTAATTGAAGAAATTTAGGAATGTATAAATTTGGAACAATATTGCCAATTCTCTTCCAACTCTTGTGTATTCAGTAGTTTCTTTTTTTTATTTCATAGTCATATATAATTTTTCCAACAATGTAAGATATTATAAGATAGATGCTTGAGATTTTTCTTTCTAGTTACACATTGCATCATTCTTTATTCCTGTATTCTTTCTTTATATTAATTTTCCTATTACTTCAGCCTAGATTTTCTTTTTTTTAACTACAGTGTAATTTCTTCTGTTTGTTGTGTGAATTCAATACAAGCTGGATTATTCCTGTTCCTTGAGCTGATCATGACTGACAGAATCAGAACTGGGAGGGAAGAAATAGACTCTGTGTCATGCAAGGCAGAAGAGAAGTTCCTTACAGGGTCTGCAGGGTTTGAGCTGTCCCTATGCAGCTGGACAAGTCCCATGATGACAGACTTCCAACTCAACTCTGCCCTGGCACTGCTCTGCCATGCTCAGGTCTGAAGGGCTCTGCAGGGTCATCCTCTAACATGCACCAGATTTTTTTAGACTTGTTTCCTCAAGGGACTCATCTAGTAAAATTTACAGTTGAAGCTTGGGAGTTTTTGTAATTTAAACTGCTTCCATGAGAATATGATCACCTGGAAGGAAGGGCTAGATCACCTGTAGAAAGGGCTAGAAGGCTGTCCTGAGCATCCCTATGGCAGGCAGCAGACAGTTGTGAAGACAGGACTTTACAGACGTTGATGGAAAGGGATTTTTCTGTGTTGTTCTTGGTTCCAACATGGGGCCACAAAAATAGGATCTCTCCTATTTTCACTGTGATCAACTCCTCTGAGGACATTGTGAGAGGACAGGAGGCATTAACTAGACTTCTGTCTTGTATGCCAAGATATTTAACTGGGACCACAGAAAACACTTCTTGTTAAGAAGACATATGATATGTATTCTTCATATGAATAATAAAATACCCCAAACCCTATATAAAAAGGACAAAGATTTCTAGGGCAGTTTTGAGCTTGACTGGAGTGGGTAGAAAATACAGGAGAATTATTTGAAGTCTGGAAGGAGTAACAGTGAATGAATTAATTTGTCACAGAATCTAGCAAAGTTAGGAAGGTTGAAAGCAGTAAATGAAAAAGCACAAGAATCCCCTTGGGTTGGCTGTTTATTACTGTTTATTACACATTCACTACTGTAGAAGAGTGAGAGGCCTCTTGATACACAATATGTTGCTTTATGGTCAGATGCATGAGAACATATCCGTGTTTGGCATCTCCACACTGAATAAGAATAAATATTTCTTCAAAAATATGTCCAAAATAAAGAAGGACATTTTCCAAGTAAAATAGCAATTGTGGAGCTGTAAATTAAGCTTTTTATAAGGCTGTGTCACAGTTAAGTTGAACATGCATTTACCTTATTTATCATACAGGAGGGTTAACCAGAGCAATAATAGAGATTTTGCTAAGTCATTCAATGCTACTGTTCTGCACAGCTCCCTTAATACCATCTTTAAACTACAGCTACATTTTGAAATTTTTTAAAGAACAGGGAACAAATTATTTAAAACACATTTGGAACTGCTATTTTTTGAAAATATTGCCCAAGTTATAAAAATATCAGCGATCTAAGACCAGCAACATTTGACCATATTCTCAGTGTTTACAGTGACTTCAGTTCATTTTTTTATTTATGTTCCTTTTTATTTTTAAGTAAGTAACTATTTTTATCAATTTAAAAAAACCACAGTTTTTGAGGAAAAAGTCTGCCGAAGGCAAACAAAAATAATTTTCATTTTGTCAACGTCTTTGATATTTACACTGGATGAAGATCATTCTCTGAATACCAACCTGAGTTATCTCACTGGAGAATAATTGCTTCTACTGATTCTCAACTAAGGGAAAGCTGATGAACCTATCCTGAAATCACTGATCATACCCTAAAATACAACAATTACATTAACATTACAAGAGAACCAAATCAAAGACACAGTAACAATAAAAAAGGAATCACAGAAGACACTAAGGCAACTACCCAGAAAAGTTTCTGTTCTCCCTCTGCTCTTCCACCTCTCCTAAATTCCTTGCTGGATGCCAGTAGCTGTTTTCCTTAGTGGCTATGGCCAGCCAAGGCCATCAGCTCCAATCATCTCTTCCCATGAAAGCCAAGTAATGGATTTTGTCCTGACATGAAGGGAATAAGAACAAAAAAACAAAAGCCAAGCAAACCAAAACCCAAATTGACTATAGGCCAGACTTCTTAAAAAAAAAAAAAAAAAAGAAAAAAAAGAAAATCCAGGGAGGAGAGAAAAGGCAGATCTGTAAGAGTAAAAAGAAAATGTACGTATCTTAGCCTTATTAAGGGTTGGTTGATCCAGGCCTCAATAATGGCAATAGACCAGTTCAGTCTGTGTTGATGCTAAGCAAATTTGTTCCAGAAGACGATATAAAGAAATTAACTCTCATAATGCTAAGATATGACAAATTTGGAAGAATCTTTATGTCAGAGTATGCAAAATTACCCAAAATGTTTATATTAAGGCTTTGATGCTCTCCGTCTCTTGTCCATGTCTGTTGTCGGTAAAGGTCACATATTTATACACAATTGTATTGCTCTGTTTTCTTCTGTTCTAGGGGATGGTGTATTTTATGAGTAAGAAGCAGCTTACTACTTTCTCAGGATGATCCATGCCTATGTCTTTGCCTTAAACAAGTTTCTTACTCAGCAGCCGTCAAGAGGAAAGGGGAAAAAAAAAAAGAAAAAACCCCCCTCTTTAATGCCCCTTTTCAGCAGCTCAGCTACTGAGTAATTTCCATTTACTGTTTCACTTAATGACTTCCTGAGTTCAAGTCCATTTCCACTGGGATTGGCGTGGGCTTCCTCCCTCCAGCAGTGCTATCAGCTCTCAGTGTAGGAAAGACAGACATTACAATTTCACCTATTCAGAAGTTAATTCAGTGCCTAATTATTTAAAATTATATATAAAACAGGTCTCTCACCACAGTAAGTCAGGTCATAGCCACAGTATGCAAGACTACCGGGGCGGATGGGAAGACAGGATACATTTTAGCTTTGTCTTCACTAAAAAATCTAGTGCTTTATATATAGTAGTGGCATAATGCTATACATTATTATTTATCTGAGTAACAGGAGATGACTTATATTCAGCATCATGCCAAGGCCTTGCACTTAGCTCTCATCCACTTTATAGTGCCAACTGATCAATGCCAAAACGGTCTAAAATTTGCTCTTGGTAAACATTGATCAACTAGCTACTTTCTTACTGCATGAGAAAATTACCAAATGCATGTGGGCAACGAGTGGCAGAGATACATTTAAAGACATCTGCACCTGGGGAAGAGTTTGCTGTCTGATGCTTTGTCCAGTCCTTCTTCCCCTGACAACCCAGACCAGGACCTATTGAAGTGACCTACAGTTCCTTCGCAGCTCCTTGCCTGCATGTGAATGTTTCCTTCAAAAGGGAAAGAGATGCAATAGGACCTGACTCTGATAAGGGTGTACACCTAGGGGTAGGGTTTCTGGCTGTCCCCAAGTGACTCACAGATTGGTAAAAGAAACAAGGAAATTCTGATTGATGTGCACAAAGCACAAAGCACGAAGCACAAAGAAATGTAACAGTCTAAGCCAATGACTTCTAACATACTGTATCAGTTACCTGGAGAAATGAGATTTGCCTCTGGGCTTCATTCAGCTATTAAAACAAAGCCATTTAATTTCTTGGTGAAACTTAATGCTAACATTGATTTCAAATGACAGACAAAGGCTCCAGCTAACTTTTTTCTTTTGTTTACTTAGCATTTCAATACTTCTGGCAATTCTGGCAGTTCTAAAGAACTGAAGTTTATAAGACATGATAAATTATCTAATAATTTTTGAAGCCTTTTCTTTGTACCTAAATTTACAAGTGATTTCATTTTTTAAGCATTTACCTGAAAATGGATAAAATACATCTTACAGTAAAATTGTAATGAGTGAAAAATACATCTGCTTAGTATGACTGCCTGTATTTCTACTCCTTGTCCTGAAATGACATATGCAGATTTGGAAAAAGTATTAAAAATTATTTACTAACCAATGCATTGCAAGTTGTATTAATATGCAGAATACGGCAGCTCCTTTCCATTTTGGTCATGGGGACAGAAGCTAAGTATTGAGTCAACTGACAGCCACAACTCAGCTCCCAGAAGCTTCCTCAGTACGGGAAGAACATAACTGTGAGCCAAATGCATTGTTTCAATTCACTCAAAACAATTTTCATGTTGTTGCAATGGAAAGTTGTCATGGCTTTATGACCAGTACTGTGAATGTCTCTGCAGCCCTGCAATATACAAGGATCAGACATACAGCATCTTTTCAATTTGACTCTTAATTCTGAAACTTTGCATGAATTTAATTGCTCTGGTAAACAACTTCCTATGAAACACAGACAAGAAATGAATATTCACAGTTAAGTCTATATGATGAGACTCTGAGATTCTTTCCATCTTAAGGTAATGGCTTCATCCAAGGAGGTAACTTCAGACGTACCTTCCTCTACCCAGTGATCTGAGACCAGAACTGCAGCACATGCTATGGAAGTGGTCTGACCCACAGTATAGACTTAGCTTCTGTGATCTTACCAAACCTTTGCCATCAGCAGAGATGCCCTATCAGCATCTCTGCTTCACTTTCTATTAATTCTAGCTGCATCACGTTTAAAATGGGTTGTACAATGTATAGGTCATGCACTAGTCTATTTCTTTTTATTTGTTGTGTAATGTATACAACATATTTGTCAGTGCTGAACAAATAATAATATGGAATTATTTACTGTAACATTTGTTAAGCATTACAATATAATTTTTAAAGGCCTAGAAATAAGTACAGGCAAGGAAGAAAAAAGTCACTGATTCCTTTATTAACTAGATCAGCAGGAGTTTCCCAAATCTTCTGTACATGTTGTGTGTTAGTGCCTTTTCCAAAGCAGCAGTCCCATTCTCATTTTCTTGGCTGGGCCTTTGTTCCTGAGGATAGTTGAGGGTCATTTGTTGAACTACAATTCAGTTGATTTTTAACCTCAAGGGGAAATTTGCCATTTTAATTTTTTTTTTTCCCAGTTAATAGCCATTTTTCTGTTTCTCCTTGCACTGATTTCTCAGCAGTTTCCTTGCTATTCTCTCCCACCAGGGGCAGGACACGAGGAATCTGTCTTAGCTGACAAGGCTTCCAGAGAGGGTCACGAGGTGAACAGCAGCAATAGCAGAAAGGCAAAAGTGAAGAGTATTCCTGTTACATGTATGTATGTTCAAATATATTGCATTTGCAAGGTTATGTTCTTATTGGGATCGCAGAAATGTAGTGGGATGGCTCACATGACTTAAGTGTTGCAAAGGAATGATACAGGCTCTTTAAGAAGGACAGGAAAGGAAGATGAGGAGGGGGACTTGCCCTTTATGTGAGAGAGCAGCTGGAGGGCATGGAACTCCGTCTAGTGATGGATGAGGAGCTGCTGGAGAGTTTATGGGTTAGAATTAAGGAAAGGGCAGGCAAAGGTAACATTATAGTGGGTGTCTGCTATAGGACATCTGACTGGGAAGACCAAGCGGATCAGGCCCTCTACAGGAGTAGCCTCAAGTTTGAAGGCCCTAGTCCTCATAGGTGTCTTCAATGAACCCAATATCTACTGGAGGGACAACACACCAGGACATAAGCAATCCAGGAGGTTCCTGGAATGCATTCATGGTAACTTCCTCCTCCAAGTGATAGAGAAGCCAACAAGGACAGGTGCTCTGCTAGACCTCATACTCACCAAGGAGTATGTAAAGATCAAAGGCAGCCTTTGCTGCAGTGACCGTGAGATGGGAGCTCAGGAACCTGAGGACAGGGAGGAGGGTGACAAGCAAGCTCACAACCCTGGACTTCAGGAGAACAGACTTTGACCTCTTCAAAGATCTGCTTGGAAGGGTCCTTTGGGATAAGGTCCTGGAGGGAAGGGAGGCCCAAGAAAGTTGGTTAGTATTCAAGGCTCACTTCCTCCAAGCTCAAGTGCAGTCCCTCCCAATGAGCAGTAAGTCAGGCAAAATCAACAGGAGGCCTGAGTGGATGAACAAAGAACTCCTACCCAAACAAAATGTCCAAACATCCAGGGATGGCCTAGGAATGCTAAGGCCCAAATGGAATTGAATCTGGCCAGGAATGTCAAAGACAAGAAGGGCTTTGATAAGTACATAGGTGACAAAAAGAAGACTAGGAAAAATGTGGGCCCATTGCTAAATGAGATGGGGGACCTGGTTAGACAAGTCATGGAAAAGGCTGAGGTAATGAATGCCTTCTTTGCCTCAGTCTTTACTGGCAAGACTGGCCTTCAGGAATCCCAGGTCCCAGAGACTGGAGGGAAAGGCTGGAGCAAAGAAGATGTACCCTTGATGGAAGAGGATCAGGCCAGGGAATACTTAAGCAAACTGGATATACATAAGCCCATGGACCCTGATAGCATGCAACCACGAGTGCTGAGTGAGCTGGCAGATGTCATTGCAAGGCCATTCTCTATAATCTTTGATTGATCATGGCAAATCCTATCTTCAAGAAGGGCAAGGAGGGTGACCTAAAGAACTACAGGCCGGTCAGCCTCATGTCCACCCCTGGAAAGGTAAGGGAGCAGCTAATACTGGAAACCATTTCCAGGCACGTGAAGGACAAGGAAATAACGAGGAGTAGTTAGCACGGCTTCAGCAAAGGGAAATTTTTGACCAACTTGAAAAACTGTTATGATGAAACTAGTAATGTACTCCAGGTGTCAGGCCTGGGTCCAGTCCTGCTTAACATCTTCATTAATGACCTGGATGATGGGGCAGAGTGTACTCTCAGTAAGTTTGCAAAAGACACAAAACTGGGAGGAGTGGCTGATTCACCAAAGGGTCATGCTGCCATCCAGAGGGACCTTGACAGGCTGGAGAAGTCAGAGGACAGGAACCTCATGAAGTTCAACAAGGGGACGTACAAAGTCCTGTATCTGAGGAGGCACCAGTATATGCTGTCGGCCACCCAGATGGAAAGCAACTTCACTGGACAGAGTCCAATGAAAGGCCATTAAGATGATGAAAGGCCTGAAGTATCTCTCCTATGAGGAAAGGCTGAGAGACCTGGGACTGTTTCACCTGGAGAAGAGAGGGCTCGGAGGGGGGGGGTCTCATTAATATATATAAATACCTGAAAGGAGGATACAAAGACGACGAATCCAGGCTCTTTCCATTGGTGCCCAGTGACAGGGCAAGAGGCAATGGGCACAAACTGAAACACAGGAGGTTCCCTCTGAACATCAGGAAACACTTTTTCACTGTGAGGGTGACCGAGAGGTTGGGCACCGGTTGCCCAGAGAGGCTGTGGAGTCTCCATCCTTGGAGATACTCAAAAGCTGCCTGGACATGGTCCTGGGCAACTGGCTTTAGGGTGCCCTGCTTCAGCCTCCTAGATGAGGCCTCCTGGATGAGAGGACCTCTGAGGGTCCCTTCCAATCTCAGCCATTCTGTGATTCTGTGATATTCAACAGAACTTTAAGCCATGCCAATATGCTGGTGTATATTAAAAATGAACTGTTCATGCAATATGGGGGAGGGGGTGGGTGTGACAGCTGCTGCTTTTAAGATATTTAACTTTTATAGCTGCACAACTGTTTTTCATCTGGATTCTGACAGTTATGATAAAGGTAGGTTCAAGCCACTTGTTGGAAAAAGCATTGAATCAGACAGATGTGAATTTAGGATTTACCATATCGGAAGAGCTATGGTGTCTCTAAGCTATTTATGCATGTATTTAAACTATCAAGAAAAGACTGGTAAGAAACAGCAGGGTTTTTTATTTTGTCAACACACTTTTCTCTGAACTTCTTAAGAACACAGTGACTTTTATTGTGTTAGCTACATCAGCTTGAGAAATCCTTTACATGTATTTAAGCTGAAGTGTTATAGAGGTAACTCCTTACCCAACCTTGTTTACCCTGTAGAATTATCACCGTTTACAAGACTCATCAGGCAAAATATACTGGAGAATGACACAGTCCACATGTGTGATGGACATGTGCTGTCCATCATAAAACAAAGCCAACCAGAAAGTTGGATCAGAATAAAACTGATTAATGCAGACCTAAAGATAATAGTGGTAACCAGCCCTTTTGGCCAGTAGCTTGCATGCCAGTAGCTTTGGTGTTGAGTTTACACTGCATGCCATAACAGTGCTAGCAATTATTAATTTGTCTGGCTTTAACAGCTACAGTGCTTGCAGAGGAACAGAGAGAAATAGGGCCAATACAAAAAAAAGTGCATTACAATAAGGTTTGTAAAGAAGCTACAAAACAACAGAGTTGGGGCTAACAAAGAGACAGATGGAAAAAATATAATAGCAGAAAATCTTGATAACAAACTAGCTCATGGAAGCTCAAGGCTAAAGCTGCAGTAAAAACATTTCCTCAGTCTTTCCATTTGTTCAAGTTGATCATCGTTGTATGTAATCCTGCAGCTCAGCTTTTCCCCCCAGAATGTTGAGAGTGGAGCATCAGCCTTCTGTAAAAAGTTATGAGAGGATCCTTTTATTTTGCTCTCTGCCTTTTGATACAAAATAATGAATAGCTGAACTAGATGTCATTACTGGATGATCTACTGCTTAACCCTGTTGATTCCCTTCTCTCCACCTTACAGGAGATGTTTAAGAAAGGCACAAGAGGAGCACATTTCTCACATGACTTCGTTCAGGTAACTTCCTTCTGTTCGCCATAGCTGCAGGCTTAGACTCTGTGGTGGTAGATGGGAAATCCATGATATGGATTTTTCCTATACCAGTCTTCATATGGCCAAAGAGCTATTGATATTTCTTGAGCCTTCTACCCTTTCCAATAAACTGATAAAACATAAAGGCCATTTTCAGGCTATTTCAACCATGATAAATTAACATCAAGCTAGTAAACCTTATTTGGTTGCCTTGCAATAAATATGAGGAGGTGAACATTGACAGCCTGCAATGGAGCCATGATTTGATTTGTCTTTATATTTTCTGCATAATTTTTGTGCCTTTCTGCCAAGTCTTAATGCAGGAATGTTGAATGCTAAGGAGAATTTTTTTTTCCAGTTAACCCTGTCAAATATTTTTTTAAATTCTAGATATTTCCTGTGCTTGTTGGTCAGTATTGGAGATCTGGAACACCTACAATTGTTAATTATCTGATAACTGCATCCCATACATTACAGAAATTTCTTTCAGATTTTCAACTTACTTTGAGTTTCTTTAGGAATGATAATGTGACAGAAGTTCACTCTTTAGTGAGAAGGTGGGCCAGGGAGGCCTCAGCATTCTATGATTCCCTGCCTCTATCCTTAGCTTGCTTTTGTGATTTTTTTGTGTTCCAAACTACTGTCTCTTTATTTATTTCCTGCTATCAGAAGTCTAAAAGTAAAATACTGAAAGTATGATGTCACCGAGGTGTTAGCTTATGTAATTAGCTTTCTACTTCATACTCTTCCCAAGTCTGAATCTAAAGACTGGTGGGTGAGATGCATCTACCAGGTCTTCTAAAATACATTTGTAAGACTTACTAAAATATGCTCAAGAGCCTATAAGGACTGACAATGAAAACACTTGCTTGCTACTGTTCAGAGTATTGTTTTATTATCTGGTTCTTAACTGTATTTTTAACAATAATTAATATAAATAGAAATTTAACTTCTTTCCTATCATAAAAGTCAATATTTCTACATTTCCTCTGTCTGTTATAGGATACATGAACCAGGTACAAACACAGACTCTCTCTGCTGAACATTTCACTAGACCCAAAACTCCACATGACATGATCCTTATATTTTCAAGCTTTTTTCCTTATTAGCGAAAGTTTTTACTACACCTTTTTTACTCACGTTAGTGCTTGGAAGTTATTCATATGTTCATGCATCTTCCACGTCTCACTTGGTCCTTAATTTTGTTTCACAAGATGCTGTGACAAATCTGTAAATCACAAACTTGGCACAAGCCTGGAAGTGTGTCTGTATTCACTGCCATGTTCTTATCACACTGTAAAACTCTCATGGTCAAATATCACTGCAATTTTTGTGTAATCTTGATGTGGAAGAGGTACTATACACCAACTACTGTTTACCTTTGAACCCAGTTAAAACCTTGTCTTCTTAAATGTAAGGTAGTATTTATACAATCTTGCATTTTACATTCATTAATTACACATCTTATTTTGTTAAATGAAAGGAACTATGTATCATCCTGTTGATGACAAGTGCACCAAAAAAGCTAGATATTGGTATAATACATCAAATTGACAAAAAAGCTTTGCATAAACATTTTTGGCTTTTTTTGGGTAAATTTTAATATTCTTTTGAAGAGGTGCAGAAAATACACCCTACAGCCTGCCTTATGCACTTATTTGCATGTAGAAATATTACCTTGTTTGACAGTAAAAGGCTTATTTATGAAAAATAGTCAAAAAATGACTATGGTTCCCATATGGATATTTCTGTTCTCAAAATTCTTACATTGTCCATTTTACTATAGAACCTTGGTATCTTTGAATTAAGCTAAATAATGTATTTATTTCTATATGTAGAAACTATGAAATATCTGCTGTACTACAGAACACAGGATCAGAGAAGTGTGTTTCATCTAGAGAATGTATGTGTGTCGTGGTTTAGCCCCAGCCTGCAACTAAGCCCCACACTGCTGCTCACTCACTCCCCCACCCTGGGGGGATGGGGGAGAGAATCAGAAGATTAAAAGTGAGAAAACAAGGGGGTTGAGATAAAGACAGTTTAATAAGTAAAGCAAAAGCCGCGCATGCAAGCAAAGCAAAGCAAAGCAAAGAATTCATTCACTCCTTCCCATGGGCAGGCAGGTGTTCAGCCATCTCCAGGAAAGCAGGGCTCCATCAAGCATAATGGTTCCTTGGGAAGACAAACACCATCACTCCAAATGTCCCCCCCTTCCTTCTTCTTCCCCAGCTTTATATACTGAGCGTGACGTCATGTGGTATGGAATAGCCCTTTGGTCAGTTTGGATCAACTCTCCTGGCTGTGTCCCCTCCCAGCTTCTTGTGCACCTGGAGGAGCAAGGGAAGCTGAAAAGTCCTTGACTAGTGCAGCAACAACTAAAATATCAGTGTGCTATCAACACTGTTTTCAGCACAAATCCAAAACACAGCCCCATACTAGCTCCTATAAAGACAAGTAACTCTATCCCAGCCAAAGCCAGCACAATGTGATTCTGGCTGTGATGTGATGATGTCCTGTTTCCATAATTTGGGCCTGGCTTCTTAGAAAGCTCTGTTTGACTATTGTGCGTACTTCCCATAGTTTTCACTTACCTTAATTGGTAGTAATTATGTCATTCCTAAACTACGTAGGCAATTAATGTCTCTGTTTTATTCTACTCTAATCAAGTGTTCATTTACTAGAAATTAAGTGTAAGATCTTGCCTACAGCAAAGCAGAGGTTTTTGTCCTGCAAGTGTCATTTTGAGCTGCTGTATGCTCTGGGTCCGTCTTTTTAGTCTTTGTCTATACCTAAGCCAAGCAGGCTGACATTTATACCTCACTGACCATCAGTGTTTTAATGTGGATAGGTGCTGAGAAGAGGCTCTTTTTTCTTCACTTTGGAACAGATGCAGCCTTTTTTTTATAGAAGGAAAGCAACTAACCAGCTAGCTCCTGTTATGCTTAGTTTTATTCTGCCAGAAAAAGATTGAGCGTGCTATTTTTTTAAAGAATTATATTTTACATCCCAGATATTTGTGAAGGTTGTTTGCAGAATTCATGTCAAGTACTGAGAGACTGGAAAATCTCTTGGTATATAGCTGCCTAGACGTCTTTTTAAAGTGCTTATGTTATGCATTTAATTGCCAATACAGTTCTATAGCAATTCCAATCTATTTGCTAAATAGCAATATTCAGGATTTTTCAGTTTTAAGCACAGCATTTTCCCAACAGCTGGAAATATTTTCTAGCTTATGGTGTATTTATATGTATTTAAACTGACTGCTGTGCAAAGTCAAATTTCTCTCATGTCTTTAGAATGAAATGATAAGATACAAAATAGGAGACTGATCTGAAATTTTAACCTACAGTCAGCTGAAAATTATATTGGAATAGAAAGGGAAGTTATTATGAGTATTTTTTGCTTATGTTATCTGCATATTTCTAATGTCAGTGTTTTTTGCTGAAGATGGGAAGTGCTGAGTGGTGCTTTTCTTGTAGCTGAGAGTGTCACTTGTGATTACATTCTCTTCTGTTGTGCCGCACTCCCAAACTGTCAGTCCTCAGTGAGGATGGGCTCCATACCTTTAAGGATAATGTGACATGCCTGGGAATCACAGTTCTCGGTCCCTAGACAATGTTTCAAGAGAGGACACCAGAATTTCAGGTTTTGAGAAGTCCAGAGTGTTTTCTTTTTTTTCCAGCCAACACATTACCACTGCTCCACTTTGCTTCTCTGCATTGTCCATTCGTTGCACATCTGTTGTGTTGTGCCCAGGTAGCCAAGGAACGGATTTACAAGGCTTGCTGGTCTTTTAACCCCATGAATACATTTCATAATTTCACTTGCAATAGGGAGAATTGTGTTCATTATGTGTGCATTAACAGAAAACTCCAGGGAGATCAGTTTGGCATTAGAAAACATCAGTCAGAATGCTTCTCGCTTTCTGAGCAGCATTAAATGACATCCACCTAGCAAATACAAGCACTTGCACCTCTCTGGCTGTTTTTCACTTAGTCATAGAAGATCACAGATGTCAGTGAATCATTCTTTGCTTTACGTTTGAAGAATCTTTTCAGAATGTAACTTACAATGTAAGATGTCAGCCTATCTTCTACAGTACTCAGTCGCAGTTCTCTCACTTTCCCCAGATATCAAGCAGGGTTTAATAGTGCCAGGGATCACAGACACCAGCCCTCTTAGCATTTTCGTTCACTTTCCAGGACTCAAGCCTGTCAAAAGCATAGTGTGCCTAATTCATTAACAGATATACACACTGAAAAGTTAAGAAGATGAGACACATCCTTACTGGAAGGTAGGACAAAGTTTAAGCCATCTTGTCAAACGCAGTGATCCTTTTGCTGCTTTTCCACTGATGTTTATTCTGTTGTCTCAAAATGGTTCTGTGGTTTGTCTAAGAGAAAGCCTTTTCCACAGCATTTCAGGAGAAACACGGTCTGAATATATCATCAAAGATACTGTCAATCTAGAATACTGTTTCATATTTTTCATCAATTATACAAAAAACTTGACTATGTTTATTATGAAATGTTGTGGGAAAAGGCAATAATTGTGCTAACACTGGAGAGTTAAGAAGGGAGTAAAGATTTAGTAGGGACTTTTGAGAGTACTTAAAAAGCCAGAGTAGGAAATTCAGCAAATTGCTATCAACTTTTCTTTACAGCCAAAGGTGGAAAACTAATATTGTAATAGACCCATATAGGATCACCTTAAATTAGGATCTTCATGTATTGCAGGGAAACATCCCTAAGTCTCAGTCCTGTTCAACTTACAATTAGAAATTTGCTTGAGTGAGGCTACTCAGTTTTGAAGGTGCTGTAGCAGGGCAGGTAGCAGGATGGTCCAGGAGCAGGTAAGCCACAATGTTTTTTTAACCCACATGGGTAAAATTGTGTGAAATTTATAATTTCTAATGTGAATAATGAGAGGTAGAAAAACATGCCTATAGCAAGACACTGTAACGTGTGAACAAGGAAGACTTGTCCTCCCCTGCTTGTTCCTCTTCATATACCTCTTAGGTTTTCCTCTTTTTAGTTTTTGGCTTTTTATTTCTTCTTTAATATTCTTAGAGCAGAAAGTTTGTCTTCTTTTTTTCAATGAAAACTATGCATATTTCTACTGTCACATGAACAACAACAATAACAATAATAATAATAATGTTTAAAGAGAAAAGTGAAAATGTCGCATTTATATTTGCCTGTACTCTGCTACTTATATTGGGCTTATATTTCTGCTTGTGATAACAGCAACTTACTGTGATGACTTGCTTCTGCCTACAAGCATAATTTAGAAACTGTAATTACCTATCTTTCATTATCAAGCTTAGATCTCAAACCGAAGACAAAACATCTATGTAATATGTGAAACTGATCAGAGTTTCAGTATGTACCAGGCTTTCTGGAATAGCAGATATTGCTACTGAGGTCATTATGACACCACGCTGGATAGTAGGCACCCTTGAAAAGAAACCATTGGTGTTTATCCTGTTTTGGAATTAGCTCTCAGTATTTCAAACATTTAAGCAATCTGGTTTTGACCAAGCTTTGTGTTCACATCGAGCAGTTTTGTTATGAGATTGGCAGAGATTATAAAGTCAGCAGAAGACATGAAGAAAGTGGAAAATAAGGAAAGAATTCCTATCTCTACCATTTCAGTTCTCTTTGTTTTTCACAGGCAGACCTGATGTTATGAATCAGTGATAAACAATTAGTGTGTAGCATTTTCTATGAGAGATCTGTGTGTGAACTGGGTTTTGAAAGAACCATGTAAGGCTGTACTTCCATTGCCAGACTTCACAGAATCACAGAATCACAGAATTGGAAAAGACCTTTAAGATCATCGAGTCCAACTGTAAACCTAACACTACCAAGACCACCACTATACCATGTCCCTGAGCACCTCATCCAAACGTCTTTTAAATACCTCCAGGGATGGCGACTCAACCACTTCCCTGGGCAGCCTGTTCCAATGCTTGATAACCCTTTCAGTGAAGTAAAATTTCCTAATATCCAGTCTAAACCTCCCCTGGCGCAACTTGAGGCCATTTCCTCTTGTCCTATCACTTGTTACCTGGGAGAAGAGACCGACCCCCACCTCTCTACCACCTCCTTTCAGGGAGTTGTAGAGAGCGATAAGGTCTCCCCTCAGCCTCCTTTTCTCCAGGCTAAACAGCCCCAGCTCCCTCAGCCACTCCTCATCAGCCTTGTGCTCCAGACCCTTCACCAGCTTCATTGCCCTTCTCTGGACATGCTCCAGCACCTCAATGTCTCTCTTGTAGTGGGGGGCCCAAAACTGAACACAGTATTCGAGGTGTGGCCTCACCAGTGCTGAGTACAGGGGCACGATCACTTCCCTAGTCCTGCTGGCCACGCTATTTTTGATACAAGCCAGGATGCCATTGGCTTTCTTGGCCACCTGGGCACACTGCTGGCTCATACTCAGCCGGCTGTCAACCAACTTGATATTACTAGTATTATGTCTGAAGTTACATGGAGCTAAATAACATTTGCACCTCCTGGGGAAGGTTTTACAACCTTTACTGCTATGTCTGTGTAGCTGTCTGTACTCAGGCCACTGAGTTTAAAGCTAATTCAAAGTCTACATAGCCTTCATTGTTTAAAAT
Organism: Mycteria americana; assembly: GCF_035582795.1. Lineage (NCBI taxonomy): Eukaryota > Metazoa > Chordata > Aves > Ciconiiformes > Ciconiidae > Mycteria > Mycteria americana. The sequence goes on from NC_134396.1 coordinate 61,807,777, forward strand.
GAAGGCTATGAGCCAAAAATGTGCTATTGTTCCAAACTAGGAGGATTTTTAACTGTACACACACACACGTATTTTTGTATACCTATATGTATTTACACATATAAAAATCAAATATCTATATGCTGTGAACAGATTTAATAAATACATGTTGTCTGTAATGCAGATACCAGTTTTAGCATGTATTTAGCATGTGTATTTTGGAATCATACTTGTGAAAAACTTTTGGTGTTGAAATGTTTTTGTGGATATAAATCATCAATGATTAACAATGCCTTACAGAACAGTGATACATTTATTTTCATATTTTATGATATTTTTTATTGTACAATAGAGGTTTTAATTGTACAGACACTACCAAGAATGTTGATTTAATTATTAGATTTTTATCTGATCACAAGAGCTGCAAATTTACTAACGAACCTCAAAGGGGAAAAAAGTCTGTCTATCATAATGTTGGACTTTGTTTGGCATCCTTCTGCTTTGGTATGATACTAAAGATAAGAAAATATTCAACTAGAGGCTAAGCATCTGTTGGCTGCAGTTAAAGAAACTTCTTTAACTGTTTGTGTTTCATTCAATAACTGAAATAGATGACTACTGAAACTTACATCCTTGAATTCCTTTAAAAAACGTCATTCTTATAAAATGTAGGTTCCGTGAATGATTTGCAAAGCAGAAGATGTTTTAAAATGTGCAGAGAATTATAGATATATGCAAGAAGTGAGCTCATATATGGAAAATTCAATTTTCTTTATAATAGGACAAATGCATGTTGCCTTTTTTTTTTTTTTTTTTGCCTGCAATAGTATCAGGGAGGTTTGGTTAATGTTTGGTAATATGAAAGAAACACAAATATCCTCATAAGCATGTTACTGTCTTTTGAATTTTTGAACAGCTACTTTTTCAAGGCATAGGGCTGAATGTTCATTTGCCTATTTACTGCCATGATTTTTCGTTCTTTGCATGATCTGTGCGGAGTAAGTGGTGTCAAAAACTGTCAGCTACAGTTTCATCTCAGTGTGCTGTTTTATGCTTGTATTTTAGGCTAGGTCTTTTATTCTTCTTGTGATTTGTGAATGAATGAGAACTATTATGAATATTGTATAACTTGGTCTGTGGAAACTGAGAGGATTGCTTTTGTTCTTAACACAGAGGCCATTGGTCAAGTTCTTTATTAATAATACTAGAGGACTATACCAACTTGATCCTGCCTTGTCTGTATTACAATAGTCAGAGTCCTTGTATAAATAACTGATGACTGGACTCTCATTGACCTCTATTTAGATAGGAAGAAAACTTTTCTTCCCAGGTTGAAATACTTAACAAAAAAATAAGATAATTAATAGTGTACAGTGTGACAAGACCCTACGCTATTTCCTTGTAGCTGGCCACCTGGAAACAGTGTTACTTTAGTACATACATTTTGGATTTTAAGCATAGTGGACGGATCCTAGATAATAACAACCTCAGGTTTTGTTTTTATGGATTAATCTTTATATTAAATGATTCATTAGAAAATCAAAAACTGCAGAAAGATTTCCTTAGGTTTTTTATTAGTGTGTTCAATAATACCTTGTATTACAAAATTTCCTTTACTGAAGCACTTTATTAGGGAGTTGAGAAAAGTCTTTATTTAGATGATGTTTGATTCGTATTCAGACATGCTTACTCCTACACCTTGAGTCTGTGTTTTGCATTCATAGATCTTATTAATCCTTAAGGTTAAACATACTGCATTCATTTGAGCTTGGGTGGGGAACATATTTTTTTTGAAAGCAGGTGAATTCTTATAAATTTAAAGGAAAAAACCCTATAAAATCCGGACACTTTAATCTATTCTGTGGAAAAACTCATTTTAAAATGTTGAAGGTTCTTTTGATGAAAACCCAAAGGACCTACACGCACAGAAAGTGGTTAGAAAACTTCACAGTATTAATGCAAATAACACTGACCATGTTTTTAGTCATAGAGTTCTGTTCATCTATCACTGTCTTAACATTGAAGATATTTGCATGTGAAGCACTGATCTGATGGATTTTGTCAAGGAAATACATAATTTGCTAATATTCTTATGAAAACTTGGTCTCGTGACATTCCTGAGGTAGAAAATAACATGAGCACATTTTGTCAATGGATTTCAATACGTATGTATAAGATGGCTTTCTTTATACCTCAAGAAATTAATAAAGAAAATAATTTTCTCTTTAAAGTTGCATAAATAAAATTGGTTCCTGTAGCTTACCTGTCTTAAAACCACAAAATTGATGTTGCTATTGAGGAGTTGGCTGACTCTTCTGACTTTTCCTTTTCTACTTCTCTGCAACCATGATCTTTGTTTAGGAGCCATGCAATTCCAGTCCTGCAAAGTGCTTTCTGTTCCTGACAGGGGTGGGAGAATATGTAATGGATCAAAAATATGCCTACATTTCACTCCATTGCATATGTAAAAGTAAATGAAGTGCATATACTAATTTGTAATTATATTGTGGGAATATGGACTTGAGGGTACCAGTGGATGAAAAGCTGGACATGAGCTGACAATGTGCGCTTGCAGCCCAGAAGGCCAACCGTATCCTGAGCTGCATCAAAAAAAGCATGACCAACAGGTTGAGGGAGATGATTCTGCCCCTCTGCTCCTCTCTGATGAGACCCTGCCTGGAGTACTGCATTTAGCTCCGGGGCTCCCAACATAAAAAGGACATGGACTTGTTGGAGCAGGTCCAGAGGAGGGCTACTAAAATGATCAGAGGGCTGGAATACCTCTTCTGTGAGGAAAGGCTGAGTGAGTTGGGGTTGTTCAGCCTGGAGAAGAGAAGGCTCCAGGGAGACCTTATTGTGGCCTTTCAGTACTTAAAGAAAGATGGGGACAGACTTTTTAGCAGGGCCTGTTGCGATAGGACAAGGGGTTATGGTTTTAAACTAAAAGAGGGTAGATTTAGACTAGATATAAAGGAAGAAACTTTTTACAATGAGCGTGGTTAAACACTGGAAGAGGTTATCCAGAGAGGTGGTAGATGCCCCATCCCTGGAAACATTCAAAGTCAGGTTGGGCAGGGCTCTGAGCAACCTGATCTGGTTGAAGATGTGTCTGCTCATTGCAGGGGCGTTGAACTAGATGACCTTTAAAGGACCCTTCCAACCCAAACTATTCTATGATTCTATGATTCTGTGATCTGCTCAGATGTAAGCTGCACTGAAAACCACAAAAACATATTTCAATTCACTAACTGTGGCAGAGAAATGCATTGAGGGAAACTGCGATGTTTACTTATATCTTGAACAGTAGTAGTGTTATTTGAACACTTAAAGAAGAGGGAATTTTCATGGGGTCTTGTCATCCTCCCATTAAGGTCAAAGGTGCAGCTTTCATGGAATAGTGGGAAGAGGGGTCACCTGAGTAATAGAGGAAGATCTCCACAGAGAGACTCCTTGTGACTTCCTAAGGCTGCTGGTTTTGTTTTTGGTTTTTGTCACCAGTTTTTGCTTTAGTGTAGCTTAAGCATTTTTGCAGCTCTTGCAACATAATGTCCACTGCTAATCATTGCCTGTGGATTGCCAGAGCTTAGCGCACTCCAGCTGTCTTTTTCCAATTCTAATGTGCTTCCCCCAAAAAGACTTTTTCTATGCTGGGGGTCTACCACCTCATTGATCTGTCAGTTGGAGAGTGCAATTGATAGGAGAGAGAATTTTTTTCCTTTTGCTGGAAAACCACAGTTTCTCTGGTTTATATGAGAGAGTTGTTGCCCATCTTAAAGAATAAAGATTGGTCAGAGAAAGGAGACAACAGTTTCTTCTGAGACTGAGGTATTCTAGATGTAAAAAAAAATAAAAACATGCACCAGTAAACAACCACCTGCAAAATAATCTTACAGCAATTAGCTTCTGAATATATCAAATTCGTGGGGAACTATAATTTATGGAAGTTTTGCACTCTATTGTACATGTGGCACATTTTGTGTTTGTGTTTTCTTAAAAAGGATAAAAAAGGGATGCTTTTCCCCCCCTGCCTGAAATAAAATGTATTGTTAGTGCTTTTAGAGTCTTGCCAGGTGTATTCTACTTCAACTTTTGTGTTCCATCTTATTTTGGATGCGTTATTTCTCTATCTTATGTGTTATCTAGGTTATTTGTGTTATATTTCTCAGCACCTAGGAGGCCAAACCAAAAAAGTAAAACTACTGTTTTAAGAGGCAGGAGGAAAGCAATCATAGTTGCAAATGATGGCTATAATAAATAAAAAGATTCATTCAACTAAATCCTTCCTTTACAGCCTGCAGGGTAAAGTGAGACTGCTTTAATGGCATGGAATAAAGGGACAATTTTGTTGGCAGAATTTTGATTTGATTACCATGTATTTTCTCTAATTGCTCAAGATACTGTCAAAAAAACTACCCTCTGTACCTGTTTCAGCAAAAACAGTTTGGATTTCTTGCTGAGTCCAGAAATGGTGAGACAATATTTTTCAGGGTATGTATGTAACATTTATTTTATTTCCATTTGCTTCTGAGATATAATGTCTTTTTTGTAAATCCTCATTCAGACAAAACAGCTTAGACTGAAAAATAGAATCTGGTGGGGAAATAGTGATTAATGACGAAAGATGTATTGCACTGCTGTGAGGAAGTTTGATTTGACTGAATTATTTAATTGAAAATCTACATTTTAAGTGGATACATGAGAATTTTCCTCCTGAGTTTTTAAGAAGGGCATAGCTTCATGATTAAATAAAAAAGAAAACTTGAGGGGCTAAACTCTTGAAATATAGAGTAAGTACATGGAGAAAGGCATAGGGTAAACTGCTGAATTAATTAGTAGTATGGTTAAGAATATGCTATAAAATAATAAAGCATTGTGCCACAGTTAGACTACAATTACAATATGAAAGCAGGAATTCTTGCAGTCTATAGAGACTAAAATGTCTTTTTTTCTCTGGCTTATGAAATGACATCCTTCCTGACATTTTCAATGTACTTGGGCTACTAAGGCTCATTGTGAGAGGACTCACCCATGCAGAGTGGGATTTGCTAGCTTGCTATAGCTGAAATGGTGGCTGTCTTTCTCCTGAGTACTTCTTGTTCTCACCAGGAGTGGTTAGCAGTCCTGCAAACAGACCAAGTAATGGTTGTTGTTTCTGTCAAGCACAAGTGCTGAGACTGTGTCTTTTTTCCATTTACTCCTCTTTGCATAATGCTCAGAGGCTTAAAACAATTTGGCACATACAAACCCAAGCATTTTTTGAAAACCCAGCAAAATTTTGTGATCATAAAAACCTGGACTGTGACAAGCAAGTGTTTGTCAATGCGAAGTTTTGTTTTCTCCATGACTCGGAGTCTGAGAAACAACATTATGAATATCTGTGCAGGAACTCCATTCAATGGTATCATAAATCTTCAGAGAAGTACCTTTTTCTGCCATATGAAACTTCCTAAGGTCATGTTGTCACTTGCTAACACTGACATGACAATCTTTAAAGAAAAGCATTCTCAGTACAGTAAAACTTGTTGGAAAGTCTTTGAACTTGAAATGTGCTGTAAGAACAGGGAGTCCTCAGTGATACTAAGTCTTCTGAGTAGTAGGTGGAAAATTACATTTTTAAAAAAATGAGGATGTGCAAGACAAAAATAATAGCCGGAAACTTGTTCAAAGACAATGACTTGGAGCCAGGTTTTCCCTGAGAGGAAAGTCAATTTGACCTGTTTCCAATGTCACAAAAATTATGAGTTCAGAGCTCTGACTCAATAATGAGTAAACTGTTTAAGAGATAGAACCATACCCCTTTAAGATTAGATCTTGCAGTGCTCCTACTTGATGCCATAGGAGCAGTGGAGGGGCAAAGATATGCCCATCCTTGTCCTTCTGTATCCTGGGTGTCTAAAATTAAAGCTTGATTTTCTGTGAAGGGTAAGAGTGGGGAAGAGAAAAATCTGCCCACAGAAGTGGACAAGGAACAGGGTGTCAAGAAGCCTTTGAGCCATGGTTTTCCTGATGCACTTTCTGGAGTGACATTCTTAAACAGCGTATCTGTCTCATCTTGAAAGTCACAGTCTGGTCCCTTTAAATCTAGTTGGTTTATATCAAAACGGAACAGATCATCTTTACTTTTCAAGCCTACAGGGTATATGCCAATGTGTTCTCCTGTCAGAGCTTTGTAAAATTGGCTGTGTTCATTATGTTTTGGATTTCTTTTTCTTTCTTTGTTTGTCTTCCTCTGTAGCATCAAAGCTGTCTGTGACTAGGAGCAGATCCCCTCTATATTATTATGTAGATTATAGCCTACAATGTGCAAGATCTTTTCGGAATTTAAAATATGATGTCCTAAGTATTTAAGAATTGCAGAGGATAAATGATTCATTCTGGTACAGTAAATACCATTTCACATTATTCCGCTTTTAAGTGTGAAAAGAAAAGTTATATCTCAGAAAAAGCATATATTCACATTTTTTTGAACTTTCACTTTTTCTTTTTTTTTTTTTAACTAAATGAAAAGCTGTGCCTCACAGTGATAACTGGAAATTTACATTCCTGCCCAGTTCACAATTTTGTTTGGAATTCATTGCAGGTGAAATTTGCTTTTGTGCAGAGAACTGGCACAAGATCCAAGTACTCCTTAAATGCTGCCTGAAACCATGAGTGTTCTTGCCTGGTTATTGCCTACTACAATCTAGTGTGCCTTTAGCTCATTGCAGAAAATGTTAGTGGCCCTACTGCTGTTCTTGTCCCAGGGTTCATGTCAGATCAGGACTGGAGGTAGAGGAGCCCATGCAGCTGCTGTTGCAGTGTGGTGCTTCAGTCAAAATCAGTGCTCAGCTGCTTCAGGCGCCATGCAGCTTTTGGCAGCTGTGGTAAAGGGATTAGCATCCATCTAGGGCTCTTAAGACCTACTGTAGTGAAATATTGCAGGAACATGTTGTCTTCTGGTATGTGGGATAAAAGATAAAGGGGAAAGGCAGGTGGGAAGGCTTTTCCAAAAAAAGTAGGGGTTGGAGAGCTGCAAGATGGCATGAGGCAGACATACTAGAAGGAACAAGTGCTGACACTGTATGGAACAGGGGCACATCACATTTTATTTGCCTTTTACAATACCACCTTTGAAAACAGTGAGGCCACCTGCTCAATTCACTGACACGACGGAAACAGTCTAAGCTCATCTGTACTCTCTGATTTACAGTGAAAACACAAATTGCTTTTGAATATCCCAAGGCATTATTGTATCAAATAGAGAGTTATTTGAATATACTTATTCTTAGTTGTTTTCCTACAATCCTCAGTCCTCATTTCAGCCTCAGATATACTAAGATTTTGCAATGATTTTGAAGGGCATTACTTAGGCAGCAAAAGGAAATATGGTGGTAAAATTTTTTTATACAAAAAGAATAATGACTTTATACAAAATTTTATTCTAAATAATGAAATGTGATATATTGACACCAACGAAATCAGGAAATCATGCAAAACTAGGGCTCTTTCTCCCTGAAGTTCAATGGGCAGATAGTTTTAGCACAAGTCTTGCAGAGGCTCAGTGACGTGGATGTAATGGGTCTTTCTTTAAAAATATTCCAAATCTCAGGACAATGTAGCATCTGTGATTATAAGGAGGTTCAACTCCTTACAGTAAAGAGAAACAAAATTGCTAGTGACAGTAGGACCCAAAATGTAAGTCTATTCTGACTTTCTCCTCTCCATCCAAGCACCCTTTTTTTCTTTTGTAGCTATTTGGTTCATCAATGGCCTACCTGCTTTTTCTGAGGTTCAGCTAATACTAATACGTTCTGTAATAACCTGATGGCTTAGTATTCTTCTGGGTGCTCAGGAGAGCTTTAGCTACTAGCTTTCTCTTTTCTCCAATAATTTTCCAACAAACTGTTGAATCAAACAGTGAATCAATAATTGCTCTAAATACTTGTTTTGAAGGGGCATATGTACTCCATAGATTGTAGATGTACAGTATATATGTGTATACTAGAGATGCACAGACTGAAACATATGAGTCACTTTTCTGCAAGTTCATATATGAAGTCAGTACATGACCTCCGAGAGTCTAATATGTAAATTGTGCTATAGTATTTGAGTAGTGAATTTATCATGTCTGCTATTCTAGATGCATATAATCTTCCAGATGCCACGTTAGAAAAAAGAGTCTCTATTTACCTTATTTTACTGGAAGAAGTTACTTCAGAGTTGGAACAGAGGGTTTGCTACCTGCACCAGTTCTTCAGCTCCATCTGAAATGCACTCTGTGCATTACTATGCTAGGTACCTGAAACAGGAACTGTTAACCATTTCATGTACCCTCCCTTCTCCTGTCTATGTTCTGCAATCATGTCTTGTTTACAGAGTGTACTTAGAATAGATACAGGTTCTTTCAAAGACAGCTAATTTTGGCTGTTGGCAAAGTAATGCTGGGTTTAATCCTAATTTACTTTGTAGGCTTGATTCTTTTCTCCCTTGTCCATCCCAATTTCATTGTCTTCCACTATGGGAAATCCTGCTTTAAACTAGGCTGCCAGGACCAAGGAGTTTTAGCTGGGTGTATTGGTTGGTCAAGTACTTAACTGTTATTCCTGCTTTTGTTTCCCTGACTCTTCCTTGACCTTGTCATACCTAAATGTTTTATTCCAGTGGTGGCCCCAGGCAGCTACATGTCTGGAATTTCCTTTTCCCAGTCTGAGCAACACAGCTTGGCTTAATGTATAAAAACTGTTGCACAGCAGTGCTCTAATCCAATGGTTTATTCAGCTGCATATCCGCTGTGTCACCTGTAGACTTGTTTCTTTCACTGCCAGAATTATGCTGATACCTGCTTCAGTTGGTGCAGACCAAAGAAAAGCACACCATCAAAACAAAGTATACTGGTCTCATGGAGGCTTCCACATTGTTTATTTTTTAGATTGAACTTTGTCATTTCCTCATAAATAGATGTTACTTGCAAACAGTTAATTTCTTGGGTTTAGCTTTGTAATTTTCTCATATTACTCCTTAACTGTAACCATTTCACTTTTGATTGGAACTCAATGTTGTTCTTACTGAATTTATCTTAGCAAGGATTATTAAGCAAAAGATGAATTGGAAGCTCATTTTTTTCCCTTCTCTCTCCCCATACTTCTTTCAGTATTTGTTTTTCCTGTATAATTCTCTCTTCCAGCGGCCGAAGAAATGTAGGATGATAAACCAGCCCTCTGACCTGCCAAAGCCGCTCTGCCCCCTTTGTTCTCATTTTGTGGTGTCCTACTTTTGCAGAAAAATTGCTGCAGCACATAAACCAAAACTGCCAAGCTGACTGTTATCTTTTTTGTCTGGCTGTTCTGGGTGGCGCTCAACATCTTTATGCATCATTCATGGTCACTAGAGAACACTGAAGTAGAGCTGTCCAGCTTTTCTGGCAGATTATTAAATTTCCTCCCAGCAATTAAAAAATTAGAAGTGAAGATTACTCTAGCAACCACAGTTTTAAGTACAAGTGTCAGTTTGTTAAAAATTTTCTTTTCTGCCAAACACTCCTTCGTATTGTGTGAAACTATAACAACTACCTGAGATTTGTAAGACTAACACCTTGAAGTACAATCTGATTTGAAAATAGAAATTATTATACAAGTATTTCTGTCCTTGTTCAGTCCTGTCCTGCCCTGACTTGTGTCTCTTTGCATTAAGAGTTCTTGACGAGAAGAAATAGGGTCTAATGGAAATTAGAACTGACTAGTGCTTTTTATTCTATTTGGTTGCTATAAATGTACCTTCTGCTCTATCTTTTGAAAATGTTCTGCCTACATAGCAAATGATTTCGTTTGTAAACAAAGAACTATATCATAGTGATTAAATCGTAATGTAATATTAGTGCTTATGATCATATGCAAATCTCTAATACAAATAGCAGTACCTTGCATTAAAGCTACATAATTGATCTAAGAAACACATTTTATTCTGCTTGCAAAGCCATATTAAAAAAAGACCCAATCCAAACAATGAGTTGTATTGAAATAGAAAAAATACATGAGGCAGAGCTGCCAAATTATTTATCTTTCATTAAGGGAGAAAATCACACATAATTATCTATGCTATATGAACACATTTGCTGCAAGTTGGCATGGAATTGAGCAGTAATAATCATAAAAAATGCAACCCACAACTAAGCTGAATCTAACTAGCTGTTATTAAGTAAATGCTAGAAAAGGGAATACTGAACAAGGAGAATATTCATAAATAGTACTACATTCTCCATAGCCAGAAAGGACTACTCATCATTTTGAAGTAGAGAAACAAAATTATATGCTTGGAACTTAATCAGTGAGTGGTTATAATGTATGTCTTTGTAGCTCCCCCATAAACAAATAACAATTGAGCTGCTTTTTAAATTAAAGGAGTTTGATGCTTTGAAATTAAGCAGGGCTGTGATGTTTTGTGGTTTTATTCAGACATTTTGGAAAGATTAAACAGTAAGTATAGAAGGAAAATACGAGATCTGAATTTGCATTTCAAAACATCCTTTGCTTTTTGTTCCTAGTTAAAATCTGTTAAGTAGCTGATACATCTGAGCAGCACGGGGTGACATCCAGTATCATTCCTGAGCTTACAAACCTGTAATCAGGAAGAGTCACCTTAAGAACTGTCCATTACCTATGATTAGTATATGAGGGTTTCATTTTCTTTACCATTACCAGTTCATTGACAGCTATAAATATATACAAAGCTAGACTTGTTTTGAACAGTTTCAGTAAAAGAGAAATTGCAGGGCTTTATACCCTGTCAGTGAGAGTATATGCTGCAACACATAATAATAGGATAAAAACCACAGTTTGGACACTTTACAGGTGAGAATACTTGTTCCATTTGATTAATATTTTAATATGTCTCTGTGTTTCAAAGTGAGATTGCAGAAATTGTTTAAATCTGTTGAAATATCAAGTAATAACATGAAAAACATTCACTATTATTATCCTGATAGAAATCATAATAAATCCTTCAGGGGTCCTGAACCAGAATACCAGGAATTTAGAGCCGTTTAGTCAAATGATTCATTTAGATCAAAACCAAAGAAACTTTAAGATCTTAAAAGTTTGAGAGACCTATAAAGTGCATTAGTGGAATAAAATTATTTGTAAAATTCAGTGGTGCCTCTTCCTTACAATCAATGACTTAACATGTTTTAATACATTTATCTGAGGATGGAATTTTGTCCAGTTAATATTCTGCTTTTATTTTCTTTGTTGGGCAGATCCTTATTGAAGTAATGCATTTTACCGGTAGCTTCTTTGATGATGACTGAACACCTAAGATGAGCCTAAAAGAAAATTCTATATTTTTATTTGCTTGTTCTTCTTGTTGTTCCATTGTCATTTATTAAATGCATTTAATTTTATATTAAAGTTGATCAGGACTTGCCTGCGTAAAAATCAGTTTGTTGGAACCAAATCCTTTCTTCAAGCAAAACCTGGCAAAAATGTTTTAAATATATTGTATCAACATTTTTAATATTCTGCTTATGCAATAAATTTTAATTATAAACCAAAATCTGCTTAATATTTTTGAAGGCTCTTTGTAATAAAAAGAATCCTTTCAACGTACTCCACATAGTACTCTCCATACAGATAATCAGTTCTGAAAAACAGCCCATTTCTGTGATCAAGCCCAAAAGAATAAAGATTGTGTGATCTCAAATGTATTTTTTTGTGCCAGTAGTCTTTTTAAAAGTGATCTCTCTTATGTTCTAGTTACTTTATATACATATAGAGCTCAGAATGGAATAAACTAGAAATAATGAAGATTTTTTAAAATTATCAAAGTATATGAGTCATATTGCAAAATCTGGAAGCTTTCAAGAGCATGAGCCATTCCTACCAATTTGTACACAGCTGCAAGTATTGATGTCAGCACTCCTGCAGGCAGTAGGGATTAAAAAAGATGGTTTGTGGGGAGGAGACAGCTCCTGGGGAAGACAAAAAAAGGTGATTTTACATTGTTTTATTGCTTTACTACGTTGTTATGACTTAGATGATTGTATGATTCACCATTATATTCCCTTGACAATTGCAGCACATACAATGAGGGTTATGAATAGCTTGTGTCACTGCAGCTGTGCTCCAAGATGACTTTTCAGAGGGCTATGTGCAGAATTGTTGCTAGTGCCTTATTTGGCACAGTTTGTATTTTGGATTCCCCTATGTCTTTATGGTCTGGGTCTGGATTATTTTGTGGGTGACATCCTGCAGACCAAACCCACACATCACTGATTATGCTGGTGATCAGTGCACAAAGATGAAATTTGTGACTCCATGTGACTCCAATTTTCAGCCTAGCTTCGCCGTGATTTCTCTGAAGCAAGCTGGCCAGGGTGCAATCAATAGTGAAATCTTGCTCTCCACAGCAGAGGTGTATCTGCAATGCTGCCAGCTTCTGCTAGTACTAGGGAATACTTGAATTTGGCTATCTTTGAATCATGCATGTAGCTGAAGAATACCACCTTTGTTTTTATTTACTTTGAGGTATTATCAAATTTCTATTGAATGCATAGAACAACACAAGTCTTTATCAGGAAACAAAATGAAATCTGTTAATCTTGACTGCTGACCATAAATAGGAAACTTCAAAGGTAATTTTTACTGGCAGTATATAGAAAAAGCAGTGGGAAGTCTTAAATGTTTTTCTCCATCTGTCTTCCACAGGCCAGATTTTAGGTAGGCTTTCCTTATTCAGTTGTACTTAGATGCAGCTTCTACAAGTTCTGCTGCTTTTTTCAACACATTTATACTAGTTTGCTGTATGAACGATCTTGTGTCTTGATCAGAAGACAAACTGTATTCCTTTAGCTGTGTTGATCTGGGAGGAAAGACAATCTGTGCACTGCATATGAGGTGCTTTGTACAGCACGTTCCTCGGAGAATGCACACCAACAGACTTTAAAACCTTTTGCAGCTGTTGATGGTATATTTGTGTGTGAATTAGGGGCAAGGTATGGGGAAAAGGGGAAGAAGGCGTGAGACAAACAGAAATTTCACTTCCACAAGGTAAATCTAGGTACATCTGTCAGCCTGCAGAACACAGTAAAGTGAGCTTGCTTTTACAGTTACTGCTATTGTGGCTCAGTCCTAGTTCTCTTATTCACATGTGAGAATTGTTTACTTCTGAGGATACAGTGGAGGACCTCTAATACAAACCAGAGAAACAGATTCTTTCATGTGGCTGCCTGACTCCAAACCCACCACTAAAGCTGTCTTTCAGCCAGTATTTTCAGTGAACAAATTAACTTGGGCTTGTAAAAATAAACACACAAAGTTCAGAGCAGTTCTGGTGGTTAATATGAACCATTTGGAGAAGTTCTTATAAAAACAAAGCTGAAAAAGTATCTTCCTAGCAAATGCTGACTAAGGTATAATGATATCTCTTTGTAAATGCTTGTATTCTGGGCAAGGATAGGGGGTGGGATGGATTGTTGACAGTCAGACCTTAATCTGAAGCTCCATTTTTCAGCTCAGAATTTTATAATGCCTATTATACCACAGCGAGGTTTAACATGATTTGTAATATTTGATTTACATAAGATATATATTTTTAAGATCTTAATTAAGCTAAAGAGTACTAGAAAATTTATGCTTATCATGGTTTTAAAGTCCTTCCTGGGAATTAGCCATAGAATGGTGTTTTATTCCCCACATTAAACATAAGGTGTAGAGTCCTTTTCTGATTCAGCATATAAACTGTCATAAATAGGACCAACCAATCCAAACAGGGCTCTTTGCATTCTTTTGATGAAAGATGTACTGATCTATGTGGAACCGGTAATTATTACATGATGTAATTTCAAGAGACTGGTTGACCTGGAATGTCCCTTCTTCATGCAGTGTATACTGGAGGGACAGACAAATTCTTCTGGCTTTAAGTAGTCAGCTTGGTTTGAATAAGCCATTGAAATGAATTGAACAATTAAACCTGTTCTCCCCCCTTCCATCTGCAACATGACTTTACTTAAAAACACATTCCGGAAAGAGTAAATCCCAGTGTATTCTTCTCACTCCCTTTGCCTGTGGTGAACAAGGTTGTGAAGCAGGACTACTTGCTTATTTTCACTGGGTTCTAAACAACGGTCTGGGTTCTAAACAACGGTCTAGACTGCTGTTGGTTAGTGTTAACTTAAGGTATCATATTACTCATTTTTGAGTATGAAAATGCAACACATACAAAAGATTATTATTACAACAGTAGTGAGAATTAAAAACTTTAAAAATATATATTTCCAAAACCAGAGAATTCACAAACATAGTAAAGTAAAAAATAGCGTAACATCACTGGTTACTTCAGGAGGCAACAACGGGACCTTTGTAATACTGCTAGAAAGGATCCTCTGGAAACACTGCAAACATGAGATTTCTGCAATATTCATTTCTTGCAAGAAGGAAGAATCACACTCATGCTCTTCCAGACTAGTCTTTCACTGGAGTTGCTGGAGAGCAGGCTAATGATGAAACACTTGCAGATGATAGTTTCTGACAGGGTATTTGGAAGCTTGGGTATGTACACAGTAGACAAAATAACTGGTAGAAGGTCAAATCATCTGCATCAAGGCAACACTACTATAAATTAGGACATAGGTAGCTTAAGAAGTACAAAATGAGTTAAGTACACAACAGAATAAAACCTGAAAAATTAGGCCTGCTGACATTATCTTTCTGTCTTTAATATGCAGTTAAAATGTAGGACCTACTTGCCTGCCACAAATCTTTGCAAAGACCCGCTTGGTCTTTCTGACCCTGGAGAGGGTAAATTAACCATCTACTAAGGTTTTGTCAGGACTGAAGTACCACATTCCAATTTAATGTCATTGAAATGGAAATAAGTGCTGAAGACAGAGGCATTTAGGGCAAGAATACAAATTCAACTTTACTCTATATACATGTCAATAAAGAAAAGTAGATCTACCAGAGGTGTAATTTTCTTATAAATCTTTACAAGATGTGGCTAAGGCAGAGGAATGACTAAAAGCTGTACATTGTTCCTGACTATGTGTGCTCACTGTGTGTCTCTGTGTCACAGCTTCTTGGTTTACTGCAAGGGAAAAAAGAAATCTCTCCACAGACCAAAAGAACAAGATCTGTTCTTGGAGTGTTCTTAGTGAATATCAAACTAAAAATTTGCATTTTTAGTAAATTAAAAAATAATATAATTTCGGAAATAGCTGCATTAAAGAAATCAAGTCCACACTCAAATGAAACATTTCAAAACATACCATACATAGATTTAGGCTGTTTAAGCAATTTCTCTTAAATACTAATTTTAGTGAGAACAATATTGCGTAATGGTATACCCAGCAGGTCAATGCTATTCTTATGTCTGCACTATCTATCTCTCCCTCCCTTGAACACACAAGTCCAGCCTTGCCTTTATCACAAAATTATGATGTGATGTACTGTTAAAAATAAAACTGAACTTCCGCCAAACAGCCCCAGAGTGCAAGTTCTCCAGCTGCCCTCTGCCCCACTTCTGGGAAACATGTCTACCGAAGGAAGCACTTGAATATGTTAAAGCATAACTACCTGTTTAAATGGTATTAAAGTTTTGTAAATGTTAACCATGTAACTAGACATGTGCATGAATATTAATGTTAATGGGAAACACCTTCTTTTGTCTGCTACTGCAGACACTGCAGTGGTACACAGCCCCAGGAGGCTGATTCAGCGGACATGAGCTGGGGTTTTGAAGTGGCCTGTAAGTTTAGAATGGGAGGACTCTGTAGTCCATGAACCAAGTGCTTCCTGAGTTCGGTGTAACTAGAAAGTGTGTGAATCAACCTTCTGGGCCCCAAAATGGTGTGGACATGGTAAGGAAGCTCTCTCCATGGGATGCCTTAAGAACCGTGATGGATTCATTCTGCAGGGGAGTCATCTACAATTTGTGACTTTACTTCTTTATGCGCTCCAGTCAGCTTTCTTCAGCTGGTGCTGAAGCCTCAGCTTCAATTTTAATATGTTTGAGAACAACAAAAGCTTACAAAAAGACCAGCTCAGAAGATGCTTTACTGTGAGTCTGACATCACAAGGCTTTCTAGGCTTAGTGAAATACAAACATGAAAGTTATGATACAGCCCCCGTGGATTTACGCTCAAGCCATTGCAAAATTACCTCTCAAGAGGGGAATTTATATAATTTCTCATTAATATTTGGACCTTACTGCTGTCCCAAGACCTTCACTGAACTATGAAGGTGTCCTGTTGACACTAATATAGTCTGTCACCTCTCTGGCTTTGCATGGATGTCGTTTGAGTCTGTTGTGATGCTGTTCATTTCCATTTAAGTGAGCTGGAAATTAGAAATTCACAAGGCTAACTAAGGATAACTATAAATGTTCATCATACTTACTTTTTCCACTTTATACATTTTAACTTCTTCAGATGGCAGCATTTCAAAATACCAGGGAAGAAATTCATGTTAATACAATTTGGGAATGAATAAATTCCTAAGGCTAATGATCTTTTCTCTCTCCAGTCTTGTGTTTGCAAGAATTCTAAAATTGCACCCGTTTGTAGGCTTTGCTTTCTTAAATGAAAAAGCACAACCTTTTCAAAACCTCTCCCAATCATTTCCCTTCAAACTAAAGGAACCACCACACACATCTGGTCTGACATACCAGATTCTAATTTAATGTCATTCAAATGGAGATAAGTGCTGAAGACAGAAGTGTTTAGAGCAAGAATACAAATTCAGCTTTACTATATATACATTCCACTTCTGTCTTTAAAACCTGGAACATGTCATTTATTATAGCCCTTGACTATTCAGAATTAAGTGCCACCTTTATTTGAAATAGATTTAACCTCATTGAGAATAAACATTTCAGAAATTAGAGACTAATTTAGATCTTGCCCCACCATCCTGTTTATACATTTATTTAAGCTGACATTGCAGCTGAAGCACTCTTATTCTTAATCAAGCAGGGGTTTACTGTGACATTGTTTCCAGCATTTGCTAATACTTCAACCTTTGATGGGGTGCTAAAGATTTTGAACAGAAAAAACAGGCAGCACATTTGGTACAGAATTTTCTAATACAAATATGTAACACCTCTTACTTTGACAATTTGAAAATGATTAGAATACTCCCAGGAAAAGTGAAAACTTTTACAGCTTCAATGCTTCCCTTGGAAGTTTATGCATTATACTTGGTAGATCACTGACCTTGTCTGAATGTCCTTTTAGGTTTCTGTAGAAAAGTGCTGAATGCAGACATAATACCACCTCTAGCTTCTTTCCATTCAGTCAATGAAAAATATGTATGAAGAAGTTCTGTTTGGTCTGACTAAGACGATTTTCTTCAGTAGTAGCTAATTATCAAACTCCTAAGTTTGTTGGAAAGGAACATGGTTGGAAATTTGGTAGATGACATCTTGCTTCTCCTCTTTTCTGGATCAGTTTTGCTTACAATTCATAGTAAAGGAGAAATACAAAATTCCAACAGATATTTTAATTCAAGGCTTTAGGTTGCACTTCTTCCTGGAATATACTGCAAGTTAATGTAATGCAGTATTACCTGGTATTACAGTGTGCAGAAACAGCTCTGGTTTTCCTGACTTGTAGTCTGATTCAGGCACAAATAGCGTCAGATGACACCGTGCATGCATATGCACATGTGTGTGGAAGTGAACAGTCTGGGAATAACTCTGCTAGAATTTAAAGTTAGTGTTATGACTTATTACATAAGACTTTCCAGACACAGACTTTTCAATTACCACAAACGGGCGTTTTAAAGACAGAGTTGGCACCATAGTTTTAATTCTTAGCTCAGATCTGCTGCTTTACAGAGCCTAAGAATGATAGAATATGATTCAGATTTCTAATGGCAGTTTAACTGTACATGTAGGATTATCTTTGGCAAATGATTGGTGTCTCAGAAAAAAGCTAGTGCCTAATCCAGAGACCACTGAAGCCAATGAGAGTTTTGGGTTTCTTTGGAGAATGAACTTTTCTGCTTTGTTCCAGGTTTACAGCACAAAAATAAGTTGATTATGGTTAAAATTATACCAATATTCGTGTGAACAGAAACAAGTGACCTCCCAAATACTAGCATCTGGCGTAGACCCTTGGTTAGCTTTCACAGCATATCCATTTAGACATTGCACCTCCGTATAGTGTCTGAAATGACTAAGTCTGAACCAGGATTTTGGAGGAAACCTATGTGAAAAATGAAGTGTACAGAAAAGTTTGGAAATGTACACTGCTACTTGAAATTTCCTATGATTCACATTTGTTAAATATCTTCCATCAGCATTTGATCTTTAAAGCAGCTTCATGCCAGTGATCACGGAAGAAAGTCTTTTCTGTTTTTATTTTTTTTAACACTCCGCAAGGCATTAAACCAATTTTTTTAGGAAAAAGATGAAGAAGTTGTGTTATTAAGATATCTTTGAACATTTCAAGAAGCGGTGCTGAGAGCTGCAATGCCAGCTCAGTCAAACCTCTGATATTTGCTGTTATCTCCATGCATGTTTACAGCAGCTGACATATGAAAAAGCTTGGAAATAATTTGAGCTTGCGGGCTATGAAACAAACCCATTTTGGATCTGAATCTGGCTGTCAAGTCACTTCGTTGGGTTAATCTGACACAAAATGAAAGCACACAAATGAAAGAAAGTTTTGGCAAGCCCGAAAAGATGGGCACACGTCTGCAAGGCGAGTGATTAGCTTAGTGGTGTCCTTTCAAAAATCACCCAGGAACCCCTTCCCCCACCCATACAGAAACCAGTCCTTTTTGTTCTTCAAATGTTTATTTATAGGATTATAATGGGGAAATGGAGGAGAGAGGGCTTGGGACTTTGATGATAGTGAAAGGCTGTACACCCCAAAGGTGGTAAAGGAGATAAGCATTATAGGATTAAAAGGGTATGACAAATTTGTGTTTCAATTTGGGACACCATTTCAGCCTGAGATTTCCCTTTGGCTGTCAAAGTAGAAGATTTAACTAATATATTCTACAAAGGAAAAAAATCAGGAAAGGTGGGAGGTTTTTCACTGACATGTGATTGATTGCCTTTGGAAAACAAAGGAGGGAATTGTGTGCTAGGGGGTGGTACTGCTCCTCTGCAAATGTCTTGTGGTCTCATATCTTACACTGTTGTTTACTTTTACACAGTGCCTCTCAGGCAAGGGTGCACAGAACAATATATATCAAAAAGGAGATGAAAACATATTTGGGGGTTTGGCCCCAGAATCTGTACAAAGCTGCTTGCTAGCAGTAAAATGTACTTTCTGCTCAATATCTTGCTTACTGTTCGAAAAGAGCAGAGAAAGCAGAAGAGGAGGAGAAATGACAGGTGAAAATGTATAGTGGGGTATAAAGAAGACCAGGAAGTTAAAAAAATGAGGGCTGAAAAGATCAGCTTAGTAACCCTCGTTATTCTCAAAGATTAGTCTTCCGTGTCACAGCGACTATGAACAGCCACAGAAGCAGTCAATGGTCCCTGCTTCTTTAGAGCAAAACAACGTTCTCCTCTTGAGTTATGGGCACTGAACGTCAGTCTCAGTGGGACACTGTGTTCTTGTCACACCTACTGCAGTAAGAAGCTGTTGAGCTAGAGCAGAGTTTGTGAAGAAACTTGCCTGTGTTTGACAAGGTGAATTATTGCGTGTAAGCTGTGACCAGGTTATAAAAAACCAGGACACACAAGAAATACCCTGTATTACAGTCCTCTATGTCCAATGCCTGCTAAGAAAGAAGGCAGCAGTTGTCAATGGGCTCAGTGGACAGTACGCACTGAGTGGGGACGTATCTTGTCCACCTTACTGCTGACTTGAGCTTGGCTAGTTGCCCTTCAGTGTCACAAGCAGAGACAGAGGGAAGAAGCAAGACAGCAGCCTAGATGCACTCTGCACCCTGAGGATGCTTGTCCAGCTTGCATGGAAATGAAGGCAGACAACTTCTGGAGGTTGCTTTCCCAAGCTCTGGTTTTACAGCAGAGACAAATGGGTTTTGCCCCTTACACAATTTATGCTGTTAACCACAAGAAGAGGGGAGACAGGTTCTGGGAAAGGACTTAAAAAAAAAAAAATCACTCAGTTTGTTTTACTCTGAATCATGGCAAGCCCACATGCAACTAACTGTTAATTAAAAATGAAAGTAGTAAGAAGACTATTCTGTCTTACTGTGAAAAAAAACCAGTATGTTTTGTTTGGCATTACACAAAACATTTCACTTTGGTATTGAATTCTAGAGTTATTTTTCAGACTTTGAGTTTATGGGAGGAAGTGGGAAAGGAAATAGGCTTAGTAGACTTTCTTGATTGGTCACCAATCCTACATAAAAATTAGGTGAACTTTTGTTTGTACAGATTTTTTTTTTTATTATTTTCTACAGATTTTTGTTTGTACAGGTTTGTGTGGCACACCATCATTTTGCTTACAAGGACATACTGCAGCTCCAAATTCACCTGAAGATGGATTCCTAGTCATTGGATATAGTACAGCTGAAACTGTGATCAGTAAAAGAAAATAACAATGTGTCTATTGTTACAGTGGTTACAACGCAAAAACATACCTAAAACATTAAATACAAATGAATATACCTCCTTGAATACACTAGATGGAAATAATTGGACAGAGATGTTTCAGGAGAGGTTATGTTATTTTTTTATCAGCTCTTCCTTCAGATGTTTTCCTGCTTGCTTTTCTTTGTTCTCTGCACTGGGTGTCTTGCTCTCGCTGTCTCCTGTTTCATTTCACTTGCTTTTACTGGGTGAAATGGGGTGGGGAAAGATAGGAGGATAAAATAAGCGGTTTTACTTTCCATGAGCATTGCTTTGTGTCTTGGCAGGGGGTCTTGCTGGCTTTTTGCAGAGTTTTTAAGCTCCTCTTAATATTATCCTTTAGAGAGGAAGTGTGTGCAACAACAAGGAAAAAAGCATTTCAAAACACTATATCCTGACTGTGAATTTCACTTTGCCTATGAATGTTCTGTATGCAACCTTCCCGAGGAGATTTCATAGTGGTTGGTTTGGATTTCTTTGTTTTTGAGGAGTTGAGTGAAATATCTAGAATGGGAGCCCTAACACCTGGTCAACATTTTCTGAAATTTCTATGCCTATGTGTCAATCAAGATTACTAATATTTTTGAGAGTTTTATTATTAACATAGAGGCTGTCAGAATAAATATCAGGCAGGGCTGTGAGCATATAAGTGAAAGAGAAATGGAGACCAGTAATGGCAGGAGAAGCCTATAACAAAAGGTGAACTGGTTGCATCTAAGACCCTGAGAGAAGAACTTAATTTTCATCTTTCTAAAAATAGAACAGCACATTCTTTACTTTCTCTGTTTTTAATGGAAAGATTGATATTCTGTTTTATGGTCAGTGATGATACAAAAAACTAAGTATTTCAAATTCCACTTTCTATAACATTTCTTAGAAAACTTATTATCTTGGCTAATTTTGGAAATATTTTATAAAATTACCTATGGGGTTCGCAAACTTCAAGCACCAGGGAGTCAGCTTGCTTTTTTATCAAAACAAGTGTTTTGAGGGTGTGTTCTGAAACTCCCTTTTGCAAGAAAGAGGATTTAGTAAACGCCAGGCTGATTACTGCTTTTGGCCCTATTCTGTACTTAGCAGGAGAGTTACTTGGAGATGCTGATCTGTAAGCTGAGTTGACATGGATGGCTCCATGTCAAAATTCAGTAACTAGCTGGCTGTAGTGTGCTTTCAGTTCTCAACCTGAGACAGCACCAAGAAGCTGTGTGCAGCTTTGCATGTGAATAGGATAAATAAATTAGTGCACTAAGGCATACCTGTCAGCTCTTGAAAGCTGTACTGTAAACACAAGCACTTGTCGAGGAAGAATACATTTTTAAATGCTTTTAGAAGTTGCTGGACTGGAAAGGCTTTACAGAGTAAGAGAATGGGGAGCCTTGGAGGGGTGTAACATAAACAGGTGTCACTTTCATGTCTTCAAATTCACACTTCAGTAACCTTGGTTTTCTGATAAGCTTGTGACCCTAATGCAAATAAAAAGCCAAGCTCAGAGTCAAATTCTTGACTAATATCTTAGTTACAACAGTTAATTTTACCTTCTTCAGTGACAAAATAAATGAATATCTTTGAAACAAGTACATATTCAATCCAGCAATTTATTCTTTTGACTGACTCTGAAGCCAGATCTGACAATGTGTATCAACTTACTGCCAGGGGAAGGAGGTGTTAAAAAAACAATCCTGTAAGGAAAAAATACACAATCAGAAAATAAAACTGCAGCAGCAGACACCCACTATTATTAACCCACAAAAAAACAAGGTTAAAGTGACTTCACTATCTGCAACTATACACTGTCAAGGAATTTCAACAAATCAGCTATGGCTGTAGAGAGATGTCAACCTCTCTGTCAAACACCCTCTCATATTCCATCTATATTGACTTTGCTTTCATGTCAAAGCTGTAACACTGTGACCTGCACAAAGGAAACATGCATATGTATACAGGGCCTTCCTGTGTGCTGATACACAGATTTTACCAGTGGCATTTGCCCCAGGGCAAACGACTCCTGTGAGGTCTCTGTCCTCTGGAGAGTCTCTCCACTGGACACTTCCAGAAGCAAAACTTCACTTGCTCCTGGATGCCAGAGCAAAACGCAGCAAGTGAAAGAATGGAGCCTGGAGGAATAAGTATAGTCTTAGGGTTTAAATGGACTGAGTATCTGTCATTTATGTGCAATTTGTGGAGAGCCCTGTGGTTATTACAGCTCAGAGTCTTATACCAGCTATATCAGGAATGAAGGAAAAAAGGGAATGTATAGCTTAGGACAACATTTAGGGTATGCTGGAGAATGCAGATTTATGCCTTGGACACCCTCCACTTCACTGGCACACCATCAAAACACCAAGGATTTCTTACCACAAGGGTAGGAGGAGGAAAAAAAAAAGTGACTTCAGATTCACTTTGTAGTCAATTTATTAAATGTCTCTTCTTATAAGGAATACATAAACAAAGCTGGAATCAGGGCTTTCATACTATGAGGGAAAAGACAGTTTAAGTTTCATCATCCCTGCAGAGCTGGAATGGTTAAAAGACAACTATTGTTATTTCAGTGCCCTTGTTCTCTTCTCAAGCCTCCACTCGATGAACTAAAGCATGTTAGAGCACTTAAATTTACACTTACTGTTTCTGCTGCCTCAGGGCTGAATCCCTCTTCTGATATACCTTCTCCTTCTTTCACCATGAGAATGTGCCAAATTCAGCTAGCAAGGATGTGACACAACTTTGCAAGTCATAGAATAAGTGACAAAATGTTTTAAATGTTATTGTTTTGGACCCTGCAAGCCAGAATTTCCAAGTGAAACTGATAGGATAATGGCAGGCATTTTATTTTTTCTTCTATGGGGCAGAGAAAGAATTCCACTAAAATGTATATATGGAATATATACAAAGATTTTGCTATTGATTTTAACTTACCTATTCATGTGGAATATGATGTAATACCCTTAAACAGGAAACATTAAATGAGTAATGCTAGAAATCTCATTTAAAGAGGTCAAAATGTAACATTTCAGATTTCCTTCTTACTGTATATCTGATTTGTATTGAAGATAATATGAGACAATGTTTGCTGATGCCAGACCAGTGAACATCATTGTATAAAAATCTAATACTATGTAATGTCAGTTAATAAGATGGGAACATTGCGTTGTTAGGCTTTCTCCCAGGGAAAGTCACATCACATCTTATTAATGTCTAAGAGGATGTTGCACAACCATGCAGCTGCACACTCTTCTATGCCTGGGCCGCACTTTGCCTCCCACAAACACGTTCCTTCAGACCAACCTGCTCGCACAATGTGTGCTATTTAGCACCAATTCAACCACCACAGCAAGAAGTCAGAAAAGCATGTAATTCACTGAGTGCAAACTCCAAATAAAAGGGTCAGCCAGATTACACAAGAAATACAGTACAGAGAGTACTTCAGAGGAAATCTCCTGCCTTGGACAGCAGGGAAACTTTACCTACCATCAATTTTGTCTTCTCTGTACATTATTAAGGCTTATTTATTATACTTAATGTCAAGTAAATACATTCCTTTTCCGTCCGGACTATCTCATAGGAGACATTGCAGTCTGGATAGTGTTCCCTGATAGTGCGAAGTATTTGGTATTGACTAGCTATGTATGTTGCAGATAGATAGTAAATAGCATTAAAAGTGCAAAAGGTAGTGTTTGCATAGCTAACATCTGTATCCTAGCTTATGGTAAAAGCCACAGAGACCTCTTTTTACTCAGGGAGTCTCTAAACGTATATACACATACACAATATATAGCAAGATCTTCCAGATTTTCTATTCAGGGGAAGCTTGATTTTCAAGTTGAATATTTGGACTGATAGATCAGTAGATCTCGCGGCTTTGACTTGATGTGGCAAGAGCATGCCCTGGCTGTCTGGTCTTTATGTCATCCAGATGAGGGATGTGGTGGAAAAATACATCTGTCCTGTGGGCCTGGATCTGGAGACACTAAGGAGAAGGAAGGGAGGGGGCTTGTGTAGCTCATATCAGAATCCAGAAATCTAGACACAGTGCTGCATACAGATATGGGATATTGGATTATCAACTGCATTTTCTGTCATGTCCCTGTCCCGTGCTCTTTTTCTCTGTCCTGTCTGTTCTGGTTGTGAGATCCATTTATTCAAAGTTTTCTCTTTTCATACACATAGGTGAGTAACAGGCAGGAAGTTTTCAACCCCAATGCATTTTCTATAGCACAGTGAATGTTGGAGTTGTCAGCATGGAAATGTTGTGCATACATGCTGGCAATTCCCATTTCTAGGTTAAAACAGTCATGCTAGAGCAAATGCCCTGAGAATCAGAGATTTTACATATATATAGAGAGGGAATTTTTACCACTACTTCAGAAAGGAGGTAGTTCTGGAAATTGTTTTCAGGGAGATGTGTCCATACATGACTGCAGAGTATAGATATACTCGCTGAGCCTTTATTCAAATTTCTCTATGGAAAGACCTCTCATCAGACTCTGAAGATATATAGCACTATAAGCACGTGACCTGGTGGGAGACAATACCCTGAGTGTACAGGACATAGCTCTGAGGCAGGCAGAGTCTGGTCATTACATCTCATATCCACTGCTTCATGAAGAATATGAACGTGTGCTTAATTTATTGCAACCCAAGTTTAGGATTTTAATCTTTTTAACATTAAAAAGAGAAAAATCCCCTTTGACTGACTCCTTTTCTGTAAGAAGAAACTCCTTCCCAGGGGGAAATCTCAAATGCAGACTTCGTCTGGAGAAAATGTGTATCTCATCGTTGCAAGATTCTCAAAATAAAGCCTTGTAACAGTAAGTCTGACAGGCCTTTAACTACAGCACAGCGGTGCTGCCAAGTGCAACAAACACACATTGCTGCTTTCCTGTGGCAGTAAAATTGATGCTTTAAATGAGTCTTACAACAGGATTTCTCTGCTAATTGCAGAAATAGATAACATGTGCCTTGAGCAGCCATTATTCATTTGACAGTAATTTTTCTTAAATTGTAAGTGGCATTTTGTTTCACTAGTGCTTGAGTGCCTGATATTCCCACAAGAAATGTTAAAACTCTTCCATTAAGGAAATCACTGGCTTGTGGATTCTAGCTTTTAGAACTGAAATTACCTCAGGTGGTGTGTGTTTGGCTTCTTATAATCAATGGGTTTATGCAGAAGCAAATACCAGAACTTGCTTTCAGATCCTTTTTTTCCTCCTTTCAGAATATTTCCTATCCTATTAGCATATGGTGTTATTTAGCCGGGACAAAGTACTTCAAATATAGGAAGTAAAACCATCCATGTTAGTTTTTAAAAAGTGAACTTTGTCAAAGAAAGAAAGGTTATAACTTGATGAAAAATGAACATAAATGCTACTCTGCAGATGGGATGCTTTTTACTGAGCTGTTGAATCCCAGGAGTAGCAAGAACAGCTATGTTGACTTCTCAAGGCTTCCTTAGCAGTAGGAGAACCCTGCATGGTGTGGGGTGCTACCTCAGATCTCAAGAAGCAGCTCAGGTTTTCTGCCCTTGATTTCCAGGCCCCTGGGTTGCCATTGCCCAAAAGAGATCTGCCAAACCAAAGCGATGCAGATGACTTTTTGCATCCCCCATCCTTTCAACTCCTTTTGGTCCATTGCTTGTGTGACTTGAGCTATTACTTCAGATATGTTAAAAGAATATGAAATTTAGGTTCACTGTAGATTTCTTGGTCAGCTTAGGAAACCTTG
This sequence comes from Mycteria americana, assembly GCF_035582795.1. Taxonomy (NCBI): domain Eukaryota; kingdom Metazoa; phylum Chordata; class Aves; order Ciconiiformes; family Ciconiidae; genus Mycteria; species Mycteria americana. The sequence goes on from NC_134396.1 coordinate 61,833,994, forward strand.
AGTTTCTAAGCAATTAAGAGAGTAGACAGAACATTGAAAGCTTCAATGTGCATTAAAATCCAGCTAACAGAGAGGCTTTTTTAATTTTGTCTCCCCAATAAAAAAAGGAAAGGACTTAATTTCAGAGAGGCATAGAGGTGAGTACAAACTGTCAATGATTCTGTGAAATACTGAACTGCTTTTCTATCAAGAGCATGAGATGCGTGTAATAAAATTAATTTCAGATTAATCATAAATGACAGTTCAGTAGATTAGGAAAGAGAAAACTTGCATAAGAAAGCACTACAGGGGAATTAAAAGTTACATAAAATAAAAGGAATTTGAGAGAGCAACCACTGTCTCTTCACAAAAAATGCTTTATTAGTTGATCTGCTAGCTGATTTAAAATATACGTTTATATTAACACTTGAACCATTGCTTAAGATGTCATAGGGAAAAACTCTTATATACAATGATTAATGTCATTAACACGAAGAATGATTAAATTGTCTTCAACACAGCTCTAGAGAGAAATTTAAACAGTTTAGAGTTTCAGATAGTGAAATGCTGCATTTCAGGGCTTCTGGAGAAAATGTTATTAATTGGAAATTTAACCATAGGATTTCATATGGCAACATCCCCTGTCTGAAATCAAGACTAATTAAATTATGATTACTTACAAGAACAACAAGCGATTAAAAACAGATTAAATTTTTTTTGCTGCATCACATCAAATAAAACCTTCATGTTGGAATGGCTCTAGCAACGTCAGTTAATCTTTAGCATTAGAAGTCTGAAAAACAAACACAGTTTGTTTGAAACCTCTGAAACAGGCTTTAAGTGTATTTTTGTGAAACAAAACTAGCTGTTAAGGTGAGTAACAATTCCTTTGCCTGCTTGAAGTTGCCCAGATAAAATGATACAAACTAATGAATGTGGCAAGAAATAAAGATTTATACTTGATTTAGAAGAGAACAAGTTGCTAAACTCAAATTTGTATAGATCCATGCAAGGATGATGAGGAGAAAGGGAGGGAAACCTGATGGAAAAGACTACCATCTTATGGTCTAAAGTCTAAGCTTTCACCTAATTGAAGATAAATTTACAATATGTATCTCAGAAATCTCAATGCAAGTAAGAAATTAGGGGAAAAAGTGTTTTAAAACCTGACTTGCCAGATGAGTGTCTAGATGTGTCCTGCATCTGTTTAATCTGCCTTTTACAGTGACACCTGGCAATTGAACCCAAAGTCCTCTATGCAAGGTGCCATACAACATGAACAGAAGGACAGTCCTTGTCCTAGAAAGCTCTTAACTGGAGCATAAAAGAAGAGATGCTCCAGCTTAACCGTTCAACTGTGTTATGCTAGACTGACAAAAAGATTAGGGGTGATTTAGTGTGAAGTTTTACAGCGTTGGCTACCACAATGTCTGCTGGAATCAACAGTTATGAAAGACAAGAATAGCTAGTATGGGAAAGGGCAAAAACCTAGAAGTAGGTCTCTTTGGCAATACATCAAGGAAATCTTTAAAATTAGCACAGCATCTGCTGAATGGAAATAAACATCTTTAAATTCACCCCCTTCTGGAAGCCATGCCCCTTCCTCTGGGCATAGAGGAAGCCTCTGCTAGAATTTGCAGAGACAAAATCCCCTCCTGGACTGTTCTTTGCCTCCAGGAGGCAAAGGAAAGGCCAACAGAAAAAAGCTAAGAGACATGGAATATTCTCTCTCTACAAGAAATTCAGAGGAAAGCTCTGATAAAAATGCAAGTACTGCATTTGATGAAAACTATGAGCAAGATCTTTTCCTTTTTTAGAAAGAAGGAATTTTTTTTTTTTATCTAGCACTTAAAACCATATGTTTTGACAAAGGCTGAGGCTCTGAAATTTATGGAGTTGGAAATCCTCTTCATTAAAGAGTCCATGTCACAGAATGACAGAATGACAGAATCACAGAATCGTATAGGTTGGAAAAGACCTTTAAGATCATCGAGTCCAACCATAAACCTAACACTACCAAGACCACCACTATACCATGTCCCTAAGCACCTCATCCAAACATCTTTTAAATACCTCCAGGGATGGCGACTCAACCACTTCCCTGGGCAGCCTGTTCCAATGCTTGATAACCCTTTCAGGGAAGAAAAATTTCCTAATATCCAGTCTAAACCTCCTCACAAAACAAACTTCCTGTAAACCTTCAAAACCTAGGCATATATCAGTCTTTCATCAGTTGCTTGCTCCTGGCATGAAGTGTAAGAGTAGTATGGAAAATAAGCTATATGAGGACAGGGTAATATTGTGCTAACAGTGTATTGGTGCGATTTGCTCATATGCAATCTCTGAAGGATATTGTGTTAATCACTTCTTTGTAATTTGACTCTGGTGCTGAGGGTGGGAGCACAGGTAGTCTGGAATGTTGGATCGGGAAAATCTCCAATTTATCATGTAATAAGTGAATGCTGTTACAAATGCTGAAATATGGGGAAAAATCAGGTTACAATCTGGTTATGTTTTGCAGGCCTCCTAGGCTTTCCTGGGACTACTTAGTTGTTTTGAGGGAAACAGGCAAAGCACCATATAATTTGCATAGCTCCATAAAACTTAAAAATAGTATAGCTATTTAGCTGCTAAGCCCTGTCAAGCCTGATGACGTTCTAGATGGGCTAAGAAAGAAAATGCCTAATCCAAGTTATATGACAGCAGAATAGAGATCCAATGTTGATCTTGCATGTCGTTGCAAACGCTGTGTGTGACTCACCTACTGTCTATACTCTTTTGTTCTCCACCTGAGAGGGATTAGTAAGGATAGATACACTGATAAAGTGGTGCTCAAATGTTGTGACAGTCTTACGACATGCTATCTAATATAGAATAATGGAGCGTTCAAAACAAATCTAAACTTTACTGTAGCATGGAGATGATTTTCAAAATGTGTATTTACAGATACTAAATGCCGTATAGTTTCACAAAAATGTCAGATTCATGACCAAAAGACTTTGAGATCAAAAAGAAATGAAAGGTTGGAAATTGTTACGAAAGAATTAAGCAAAACAGAGGACTTCATTTTGCCAACTGTTTCGTCACTAGCGTGCGTAGTTCTGATCTCCTCATCTTAAAAACAAAGAAACAATAGAAGATATAGTAGAAGTGGGGAAACTTCAGAAAGGGACAGCAAGGAAGATCGAAGATACCAAGCAGCTTGTGTATTGAGTCTGGCTGAGTAAACTAGGACTCTCCAATCGGGATTAGAAGGATTTCAGGGGGCAGGTCCACAAATCGTCATGTCATGGAGGAAGCGAAGTGAATTGATTTTCTCACCACCTCCAGGACATGCTAGTAGGAGGCTAGTTCAAAACAACTAAAGAAGGTGACTCCTAATCAAGCAGATAGCAAGCTGTGCTCTCTGCCAAAGTTTTTTGTGGCGGCTTAAAGTCCACATGAAGGAAAGAAAAGGCAAACTGGACAAGTTATTGGAAGAGAAATCCATTTAAAGACTTGGGATCCTCACATGGTTACAAAATATATGTACTCCTAATGACTCAGGCAGTCCTCTGTGCTGAATATTGTTGAAGTTTGAAGCAAGTTGCGTTAGGAAGAAGGATCACATGGTTTGCCCTTTCTCATTCTTTCTAAGCCATTTGTTCACAGATGCAGCTGGAGGCAAGAAACTGGGCAATATGCACCTTTGAACTGACATAGTACAGCTGTTATGTTATAAAACTACAGCTAAAATTAAATAACAAATTAATTAACAATTGCATCATATGACTGAAAAGAGGTAATACCATTTTACACATCTGAAATAAACTTTGAAAAATTCAGTGCCTCACTTCAGTACTATTGATTCCTTCTCATGCTTGTATTTCACTAATTCAGGACAGCAAACCCTAACATCAGCCATCGAATACTTCCATAGGACCCCAGGCCAAAAGGCAATATGGGGAAAATTTGTATGTGACACCAGAGAGGTGTGCAAATTATTGTTGTATATGACTGGGCTTTTAAATTTTCCGTTATTTTCTATGTGAGCAGGTGAACAATGGTAGTTAAGAATGCTACGAAAGTTTTCCTTCCCTGTGATAAAAGTGCAGCAACTTGAAAAATCAAGTGGATTCCCATAAAGTGTTTGAGTCCTTAATTTTGATTGACGAATGGAACACCCTCACCAATATACTCTCCCTCAGTGGAATCTAAGAATACACATAATTATTTCACTCAGCTCCATAATGGCGTTTGCTATAATTAACACAGCAATGATTTTTTAATTCTCTTCTATTTTTTGTTCATGAGTTCCTATTTTTAAATCAATATTTTTTAAAAAGAGAAACTTTATAGCATCATTAAGTGCTGTGGTATTGACATATATATTGCATTTCCAACTACATTCTCCTTGCTTTTTTAGTGTAGTATTCTAGTAGACTCCCTTTTTGGAAACTACTGTGAAGTTAACACGCTTTTGGTTTGTGTGTGTTCAATCGATAACTCAAACATGTAAAACTTTTCTTATGTCTAATGTGCTGTCACTTTTTTCTCCCCCAAATGATACAGAAATAGCTTGAACTTTGAAGCTCCATCTTTCAGATGTCCTGTGTGCTAAAAGCATATGCTGACATTAATTTTGATTAAATATAACTTCTGAACCTTCATGCTTCTATTATTCTTAGCAAGGCGGCTCCCACCTGCACTTTTTCTGAAAGGCATCAGCATGTGCACATTAAAGTTTTACATTGCTTTAGTTTCCCTCTACACAGGGAGCCACTTTCCAAGTGGAGGTTAGGAATCTGTTTATGTATAACGTTGAATTCATCCCTCTAATTTAACCCCTTGGCCCCTAAAGTGAGAGAACATTCATTTTTAATGCAAGGAACCAGAGAATCGAGCATGGTAAGGGTTTTTTTAATGTGAACTTTTGAGTAAAAAAAAATGAACAAATAAATCTGTGTTATTCTGCCTTCAGATCTGTATGCCTTCCATTTTGAATCACTAAAAGTTAGAGACTAGTATTTACAACTCATTCTGTCTTAGCTCTAAAATGGGAAATTTTCCCCTTCTGCAGTATTGCTTTAGCTCTTCAATTTATGTATATGGACTTACACCAGTAGAACAACACTGAAATTTCTTATACACTGGAATCCTGGATATTTTTTCCCCCATCACACAGATAGCAGACTACATCCAGAAACCAGCAATGAATTCTGCATCAAAATAAACTGAACACCCCACATGCATCCGTCTGCTACATGGTATAGAGTGGAGCATAATGTGCTAGAAAAGCCGTGAACTTCTGGAAAGGGAAATGCAGAAGCTTTTATGCATGTTGTTTCCAGGAGACCTCTCTGCACTGCCTCAGGTGCATGTGACTGAAGTGTGACATCTTAGAAAGGAAAATAAGCCCTCATTTCTTGTATGCTAAGGAAAACCAGTTAGAAGTCACTGCCATTCATCTCTATTCATTTTTAATTCCCTTTGAAATACTGTAAACCTGAAGTCCAAACTAAATGAGTATGGATCGCAACACAACAACCGGAGGCTGTTCTTAAAGGGAGATGAAAACTGGGTGAATTACAAGGACGTCACTCTGCCCTCTATATATCCACTCTTCCTAGAACGCTTCTCTTGCTTTCTTGCCCCATGAAATTTACTTAATCTCAATGATCTTTGCAATACTGAGATTGTATCACTGGATTTATGTTTTATATTCTCTCAACATAGGCTGAAGCTCTCATTTTTATTTCACAGACTAATTTAAAACACAAAAATCACTTTCATGCGTAATAGGAGAACCACCCCAAAGTTTTGCTAATTTTCATTTAAATGTAGTTTAAAAAAAAAATCATTTTGATGTTATAAATCATCAGTGCCAACTTATTTGGAATAATTTAATGTAAAAACATTAGGATGATTGCAGAAAGTGGAAAAAAGGCAAAACATTTCACTCTATTAAGGTTGAAAAAAGTAGTTGATCTCACTGAACTGCTTTGTTTCTTTTTTTTTTTTTCCCTTCTGTAAAGTACTTAATCTGAATAATAACAGGCTGTAGAAAGTTTCACTTCTGATAGAATATTATCATCTGATGGGACAATATCTAATATTTTCAGCCAACTCTAATAGCTATTGTAAATATATATAAACACATCAAACATAATATGGAATAAAAATGATCTGATATTGAAGTCTCTGATATAGCTAAAATATAAATCCTAGAGGGGAAGTTCACACTATGTGAAGTATTGAACACTGCCAGATGTTCAATATTTCTACTCCAAAGATCAAGACCAAAAACTGTCTGTGTTCGGGATCTCACCTCCCTTTGTTATATAACTTATTCCTTTATTACAAAATAGGTGGGAAACATGGTTTCACTTCCACAGTACCTGCAGGGAGAAATCATAATTTAATCAGACTACAACACGGAAGTGAAACTAATCAGAATGTTATTTTTTTATTAAAATTATGGGTTTTGATCATATATTTTGTTCATCCTGAAATGCAGGAATTAGTTGGTAAGACCAATTGTGCACGTAGAATCTTATCCTATTTTTGTCATTAATGTATTTAATTTAAGTTTAATAATAAAAACTTACCTGGCACACTGAATCAGGCACGACTTGTGTGGTGTAATAAGATACGAAATTAAAGTGCCTCATAAAAGTTGTTTTGTTATAATTATATCATCTTCCTCCAGATTAATTTTTTCTCACCTAATTGAGGTGAGATGTCCCATTGTCTTCCACCCAGCTACTATTTGTATTAATGGAAATACAGTTTGATTTAATGTTAAAACAGAAATGCCAGCAATTAAAATGAAGCCATTTCAGAACAATTATTGCCACATTGTGAAACCTGAAACCTAAGAAATTATATGATTAGACATACTGAGCCAAAGCAGTCAACAAGCTGGCTCAGTTTACGCTTAGACTAAAATTATTATTACGTGCTGATGAACAATTTATCATACTAGCAGATGAAGGACTTTTATAGCATTTTAGCATTTGAGTACATTAAGATTGTAAGCTTTCTTATGTAAGAGTTAGGTGAGATTAAAAAAAGAGTTTCTGTTAAGTAACTGTCCTCCAAACACCTGTTATTTAACGAGGCACATATCATCAAGCTGTAATTTATATTCTTAAAGGATGAAGGGATTCTTCAATTAGCAAGTTATCAAAATGCAAAGTATTAGCTTTATAAGCAATTCGCGTTGCAATGAGCAGTTGTAACACAGATGTGGGCTTTCTGCAAACCACTTTAGGAACAATCACCTTAATGGTTTCTAAGTCCTTTTGTAACATTGTTGGAAAACTGTTATTATCTTTCTCTTCCATCTATCTATCATTATCTTTCTCTTTAGTGAATCTCATTTCAATCTCACTGAGCTGGGGCCTGTTTCCAGAGCTGATTTATGATTGTACTCAACCGAACCAATCAGCAACTCACAGGTCAGTGCTTATCAGGGCTCGCACTGAAAGATCAGGAGAGCCGCCCCTGCTAGTGAACAAAAAAGTCATCTGCAGGGACTCCTCAGTGATGTTTCAAGTTAGGGAAATTGTCCTTATTATAATGCCATAAGAACTGTAATTAAAACTGGTGTTATGCCCTGAAAGTCATTCTGTAAAAGCTCTCAGGAAATATGCTTGGGCTGTCACCCCATGGCATCATCAGAAGGTGAAATTAGGGATGTAATGCTGACACAGGCCTCAAATCCTTCTAGCTTTGTGTGGGAGGAGATGAAAAGTGATAAATATCAAACCAGTGTTCTTGTTCTTTTGTTAAGCTCCATTAAAATTACAAGTTACTTTGTTTTGTGTAGATGGCAGACATAATTCTGTAGAGCTTTCAAGTAGGTTTCTCTGCCCATTTTTACTCTGGACTTATTAATAAAAAACTTTTCCCAGTTAATGTACGGGTATGTACTCTTCTCTTAAACTGAAAGAATTTTTCTTGCTTTTTCCAAGTGTCCTCTGGGTCAAGGTCTTAGTGTCTTGTTGGTTAGCCTCCTTTCTGATCAGGATCAGATAACTGTCCAAGGCAGTGACAACATGCCCTACAACAAAAAAAGAAAGCTTTCTGAGACTCTCAGCAGTACTAGCCTTTCAAAAAAAGTTGCAGGTGTAAGAAAAAAAGAATTCAAACATTCATAAGAAGAAGTAGGAAAAGTATGTAATAAAAATACAATAAAACATCCCTCCAGGTGTGACTCTTTAAATAAGGAAGAAGTCAGAGAAATGCATATAAGACAATTCTCAGGAAGACAAAATGGGGGAAAACAGCCCTACACCAACACAAATATCTTTCGTTGATGTTAGGAAATGCAATCCTGCAAATACAGTATGAAACTCCATACTGGTCTGTTATTTCCAGGTGATACTTAGGTAGCTTTCAGGTACACAAATGCTCATTTTTGACAATCTGAAAATCAGTTTGGAAAGAAAAACGGTGTGGTTGTGGGTTTTTTAGTGACATAACAAGTCTTCAGATGAATTTCCTCTTATGCAATCCTGTTACTTTGCAATTGTGCCTTCAATGGCACTTGAGAAATCTGTTTTTGAATAGTTTCGGAACTTTGGAACGTTAACTTTTTTACATTTAGCTCTCAATTTTTCACTGATAATAAGAAAAGGAAATAAACTTATAAGTCTGCTGATATAAAACCCACAAAAAGTGAAGGAACTAGTGGTATTTTATTGTATCATTTTTCATGGAGTAATTGCACCAATTAAAACAGAATTTTATTATGTGACTAGCACTCAAAGATGTGAAAGATCTGTTTGACATTAACAGCAATGATAAAACTCTGGGCTATGACTAGATTCACACAGGTGTCTTATGGATCCCACTGGCTACAAGTGCTATAGATAGACCATTTCTCAGTAACGTTCACTTCACTTTCCTTTTTGTCACCAAGACACAATGCTGCATTGTCAGAGAAAAATGTACTGTTACTGTACAGACTCCAGCAGGGATGTGCCACGCTGGTGTTATATGCATAGACAGGAGTCAATAAAAGGGGCAGGGGATGTATGAACTCTGAATTCATGCAAAGAATGGAGGTGTAATGCCGTGAAATCTGCAGCATTAACTCCAGATGCCCCTTTGAGCACAGAAGACAATGCACTCAAAGAGGTGTAAGTGGAAATAGCACCAGGTTTCTACAACACCACTGGAAAATTGTTTCATCTGCCTAATCCTTAAGATGAATAGATTAATAGTATGGGTTTCATGAATGCCTGAACATGTGGGTGAAGAAAATTGCATAAATACCCATTTATTTTTACTAGTGCTGAAACATCACAACTGAAGGGAAAAGGGAGTTCAAAGAATTCCTTTTAAGAACATTTCCCTCCCTCATAGGCTTAAGGTCAAATCACTTTAAAAATCCTGTTTGTTAGCTTTGACCAAAGCTCTTTGTAATTGGAGTTCTAAGAAATACCTTCTCTCTCATTTTCAGATCACAGCTGAAGTAATGAAGTCTCTTCTGTTTCAAGATTAAAACTATAAAATTGGGATATAGCTACTGGTTTTTAAGTTTGCTTGAGCTGAGGTGGGCTATGAGGACAAAGCAGAGCAAAAATACCAAGATGAATAGGGGTGCTTGCTATGTTACATCAGAGAAATTTGTTTCCTGAATGTCTTTTCTCTCAAGGGCTTATTTAAAAGTTTGGAGTAGCTGGAAAATGATGGCCATGGATCCTCATTTCCAGATGTGTACAGTGGATGCTGAGAGGGGCATACCCTGGAACAGCTTAGTTTCTAAGCCAGGTGGGTAACCCAGTAGCAAAGCCTTAGAAGACTTTGATAGCCCAGTAGCTTGCTACAGCGCTTCCAAAAATCCACATAGATGTAAGAATTAATCCTATCTTCACTATCTTGATATCAAGATATTACTGTACTTAAAGTGCCTGATATGTTGTGAGCTTTTTTGTGTATGCTTCAAACACATTCTCTGTAACTTGATTGTGGAAATGCCATTGCCTATTGATTATAATGTGATATCCATATAAAAAGAGAACAAGAACAAGATGGAGAAAAGTAAGATAGTGAGAAACAGAAAACATTTTATTTTCATAATGTGTAAGCCAGTATGATTTTAAGCAAATGACAAGTCACCTTACTGAAGGTGACTTTCTCATTGCATTGTATATATTCCAGAAAAGTTAATAAAGCTTTTTCATCACAGACATGGCCTCTAAAATATTCACCTGCGTTTGACCTGCAAATATAAATTCATTTTTGTTTCTCAAGATTTTAAAATGGGTAAGTGTCATGATTTACCCCAACTAGCAACTAAGCACTACACAGCTGCTTTCTCAGCCTCGCTCCCCCCGCCCCCCCCGTGGGATGGAGGAGAGAATTGGAAGAGTAAAAGTGAGAAAACTTGGGGGTTGAGATAAGAACAGTGGGTTGAGATAAGAAATAATTGAAATAGAATAGAATAACAACAACGACAACAACAATAATAATAATAAAAACATTGTCATGAAAAGGAAAACAACAAAAAAAAAGACAGAAGCAAACCCAGGAATAACAAGTGATGCAACCGCTCACCACCCACCAACGCCCAGCCAGTCCCCAAGCAGCAATCACTGCCCCCTAGTCAACTCCCCCAGTTTCTATACTGAGCATGACATCATATGGTATGGAATAGCCCTTTGGCCAGTTGGGGTCAGCTGCCCTGGCTGTGCCCCCTCCCAGCTTCTTGTGCACCTGGCAGAGCAGGGGAAGCTGAAAAGTCCTTGACCAGTGTAAGCACTACTTAGCTACAACTAAAACATCAGTGTGCTGTCATTATTGCCATACTAAATCCAAAACATAGCACTATATTAGCTATTAGCAAGAAAATTAACTCTATCCCAACCAAAACCAGGACAGTAAGTACCTGTAGTTCTGTTTGTTAGAGACCAGGAGAGAAAATCTGGTGTAATGACAGCATCACTGTGGTGGGAACTGAGCTGTTTCTCCGTGGTGTTCTCATTTGGCTCTCTCTTTCTGCTCTGGCTTGGAATAAATCAGTCAGCAATGAAATGGTAACCTAAAGTTCAGCACCTTAATCTACCTTTTACTTTCATCATGAAAAAAGGGTTCATTTTGAAAGTATCACTGAGTGGTGCTAGTAACTTTTATGTCTCAAAAAAGTGGATTACACAGAGAAAAACATAACATTAGGTACCTAACTTTGTGCTACACTGTATGGTGTGTTTATTCTTAAACCTTCCTAAAGCAGTTCAATATTTTAGATAATGATATGTACTTACCTGCTTTGCAAATGGACAAAGATTAGTGGCATAATGCTTGTGAAACATGGAGAGTATTAATTATTTAATGTTATTATTTTGGCTTCTCATAAAATTGAAGAAAACCAAGATGCCAGAAAGTCCTTTTAAAAGTGATTTTTTTTTTTTTAGTTACATACTCACTCTAAATCATTCAAAGACAAGACATTTAATCAAAGCTGCAGTTTCAGCTTAAGTAAATCATTTGTTTGTGTGCTTAACTTCAGTAACTGAGACCACTTAATGAACTCAATGTTAAGCACTCTCTCACCATTGTGGATCATTCCTGCTCATAAAAACCTTAGGTTGAAATAACACTAGCTCAAGGCCTGGAGTGGACAGGAAGAGATAGGTCAGAATCCGCATTACACAAGATAAATGTGTGTGTGTATTCATGTATGTATATATATGGCACGATTCTGTGATTTCAGAATCTGTTCTCATGGGCACAATAAAGTCAAGTCTGTCTTTCTGTCCTTGATGCTGAGGGCAAGCCTCCTGTCATAACCGCCTTAATGAATTAAAAGTATTATAGGAAAAAAAAAAAAAAGTGACACTTGTACCACCAGCAAGAAGTATGGCTATCTAACTAATGTATCTGGCCTTGAAAAAGCCCTCTTCTGTACATATTGCACAAAACAGCTGAAAGCATCAGAAGTTGGATAACAGGGTGCAGAATAGCAAGTCAGCAAAAGACTGTTACACAGGGGGACTAACTTGTGTGGAGGATAGTAAAGACTCCTTTCTTGATGCCACTAATGCATATGTTTCTGCACACTGCAGCAGAAAAGAGGTAAAATGGTTTATTATGTGGAGCATGAAAACATCCTGAAATACAGAGGTTCTAGGAAAGATATTTCAGGGTTTGTCCCTACTTCATTTCTTCGAAAGTGCTCATGTAAAACAAAGTAGATATTTTTCTGAGGGTTACATTAACGAGAAGGAAATTATAGTAAGTCAGATACGTCGTCTTTTAATATCCAGCTATCCTTGTATTTTGAAGTAATCCAGCCCAATTCATCTTGCATTGTTTTTATGTATTCTATGTATGTAATGGTGGTTTGCCTTTTCTTTACCTAGGTAGATAGATACTATGAAGCATCAGCATTAAGCTTTTGGTTGGTTGGTTGATTGGTTTTGGTTTTGTTTTGGTTTGTTTTTTTTTAAGATGGGTTTGAAGAAGCTAGGTAATTATTTACTTTGTTCGGTATTTCTTGCTGCTTTGTTGTTTTTTTGCTGTAATATTTTGGAAATTAAAATGATGCATAACAGTTTAATTGAAGTTTCTTGATTTCATATTGTTGCTGTGAATTGTTCAAACTGAATGTGGCCATTTTAAATAATTATGCATTGCTGTGCTCTTTATGTTATAGCTTTAATCTGGTTTAGTATTCATGATGATTGAGGGTGGAGTTGCCTGGCAGCCTGAAAAATGCAAAGTTAAAATGAATCAGTTATGACTAGAAGAGTGACTAGATACTAAAATGTTAGCAATGTTTAAAAGGCTTCATAGCTTCTTTGAACTCTTGACTCTTGTAGCCACATGAAAGTTGAAGTCACGATATAATTTTGAAAGAAGGTATATCTTTGTTAATCATGAATATCCAAAGGCCTCATTCGACTAACTGAAATTGCTGGCCCTAGATCCTTGGTAATTGTATGTATGAGAAAAAGTAAGCTTATGATTACATGACCAAATTAGGTGACATAAATGATTAGTTGCCTGGGTTTGACCCCAAATTTTTGAAAAACAGGGAAACTTATAGCCTGTTTTGGCTAAGCTCCTGAAGAAGAAATTCAGAGTTAATATAAACCTATGGATAAGGCCACATCTACCTCAGCAGAAAAATGTAGGCGCACACATGCAAACTCTCTGAAGTAATGATCTCAGTGGTGACTTCACACAACAGTGAAAGGCACCAAGCCTTCCCTTTTGTTGATATACTTGGTGAACTTAGATTTTCTGTTTCAATATTTCTCCGAGCATTTGGAGGTGTACCAGGCAAGACAATGTCTAAAAGGCAATGATATTTTTTAGTGCGTGAAACATGATGTCCGAATTAGGTTGCCTGATGCAAACCTCACCTAAGTCATTGGTCATATTTCCCCGCAGCTTCGGATGGGATTTAGATACTTCCCAAAAGAGTGGTCAGCACTGACACAGGCAGGTGGTGTAGGTCTCCGTTTATGCCTAAGTGCTCAACTTTCTACTGCTGATCTCATTGAAATGTAACCATCTGCCCATCTGCTCCTAAATCAGGCTTAAATGCTTTGCTTTTGATATATAACTCATACAACCCTTCCCAGACTTCTCTTTACTTGCAGCTCAAGGCAGCAGGGACGCTTAGGTCACAGGGAACAGTCTGTCACCATTGGGCAGATATAAAATATCTATAAGGCAACTTTAACCCAGTGTTAATGCTGACAGTCAGCTCTGCAGACTCCTCAACCTCAAAGCTATCATAAGAGTCAGAGAAGGGTTAAGATGAAAGGAAGAGGATAAATGAGAGGAAAGAGAGAGATATACTCCCCAAAATGGTAATGAGGTTTGTCATTTTCCAAAGGAAGAATTTCAGACAAGGATGATGGTTTAAGTAGAGGAGGAACCTGGGAAAGAGATGAGCAATCCATCTGTTTGTGCTTTGCTTTCCAGCTTCCACTATTCTTTTCAGTCAAGGTTGCCCCACATCCACTTCTGTCTAGACAGAAGTGGAGGCATTCAACGCTTTTTTGCCTCAGTCTTTAATAATAGTGATAGACCTTGGGCTGCCCGGTCCCCTGAGTTGGAGGGCCACTGTCGCGGATGGAGTGAGAGTGCACTTCACTCATGAGAGAGAAGCAAAAATATACTTCATTGATATAGGACAGGGAGTTAACAAAGTTCAATGCGACAGTGGTTTAACAAGACTCAATGGCAAGGTACACTTGATCACTTATTGCATAGAGGACAGGGTCAGACAAAACTGTCAGGGAGACCGTCCCGTTGAGTCATGAGATTCAGAAAGGACCCCCTTGCTTTCTAAACTCCTTCTCAGAGAGGAGTCTAGGTGCAGCTAGATCCAATCATAGCCCCAGACTTGGTCAATGGTGTATGTCTAAAGGATTATATATGTGCAATCAATCCTTTATATCACTTAGCCAAGATTTCCAAGTTTAGCATGCTGTTAGTCACTTACCGAGGATCTGTTGCAGCAACGAATCTCTCAGCCTCGAGGAGTAACCTTGAGAGGAGTCCCTACTCGAGGGGAGATCCTGGCATGCAGCCCGCTGCTGTGCAGGAGAGCTCAAAGGGCTCTTGAGCTGCTCACTATTTATGCAGGCAAGCTGATTGACTCATAGTCAGATTTGCATACCAACAGATACTAGTTTCTTCACTGTGGTTAGGTAGGTGCATTGCACAATAACCCTTGGATATTGTGTTGTTATCTGTCTCCTGAATGCACTTTCAGCTGGACGCAGCCATCACGACCATTATGACCACCCCTGGTGGTTGTCACCTGAGCAGTGTTATGGGAGACAAAGGTCAGGGGAGGGGGAAGGACACCATCACAACCACGAGTGCAGGAACAGTGACATTCCTCTTGTGGACATTGAAATTGTAAGAGACCAGCTGTATCACCTGAATGTTTACAAGTCCATGCGGCCTGATGGGATTCATCGCAGAGTGCTGAAGGAGCTAGTGGATGTTATGGCAGGACCTCTCTCTACCATCTACCAAAGGTCTTGGGAGTCTGGGGAGGTCCCTGCTGATGAGAAGCTAGCCAATGTTATTCCAATCTACAAGAAGGGCGTGAGGGAAGACCCAGGGAACTACAGACCTGTTAGTCTAACCTCAGTTCCTGGAAAAATTATGGAGAAGATTGTACTGGGTACTATTAAAAGGCATTTGAAGAATAATGCAATCATCAGGCACGGTCAACGTGGGTTCACAAAGGGAAAGTCCTGTTTAACTAGATATCCTTGTATGCTAAGGTCACCTGCCTAGTGGATGAAGGGAAGGCAGTGGATGTAGTTTTTCTGGATTTAAGTAAGGCTTTTGTTGCTGTGCCTCACAGCATCCTTCTGGACAAGTTGTCCAACTGTGGGATGAGTGGGTTTATGGTGCGCTGGGTGAAGAATTGGCTGAAGGGCAGGGCTCCACGGGTTGCATTGAATGGGGCTACATCTGGCTGGTGACCAGTCACCAGCACGGTTCCTCAGGGTTCCATTCTAGGGCTGGTGCTGTTCAATATATTTATCAACAATCTGGATGCGGGAGTTAAATGCACCATGAGCAAGTTTGCCGATGATACCAAACTGGGAGGTGCTGCTGGTTCTCTTGAGGGACAGGAGGCTTTGCAGAGGGGTCTAGATAGATTGGATCACCAGGCAATGATTAACGGGATGAAATTTAACCAGTCCAAATGCTGGATTCTGCACCTGGGATGGAGTTACATGGAGCACAAGTATAAATTGGGAGAGGAGTGGCTGGACACCAGCCCTGCAGAAAGGGATGTGGGGGTGCTGGTTGACAGCAGGCTCAGTATGAGTCAGCAGTGTGCCCTGGCAGCAAAGAGGGCAAACTGCATCCTGGGGTGCATCCAGCAGTATAACCAGCCGGTCAAGAGAGGTCATTATCCCACTGTATTCATCACTAGTGCAGCCTCACCTTGAGTGCTGTGTGCAGTTCTGGGCCCCACAATTTAAGAAGGATGTGAAGGTCCTTGAATGCGTCCAGAGGAGGGCAACAAAGCTGGTGAAAGGGCTGGAAGGAATGTCCTATGAGGAGTGGCTAAGGACTTTGAGCTTGTCTAACATGGAGAAAAGGAGGCTGAGGGATGACTTCATTGCTCTCTACAGCTTCCTGAGGAAGGGAAGTGGAGGGGGAGGTGCTGAGCTCTTCTCCCTGGGATCCTGTGACAGGACATGTAGGCATGTTTCAAAGCTGCGTCAGGGTAGGTTTAGACTGGACATTAGGAAGCATTCCTTTACTGAGAGAGTGGTCAAACACTGGAATAAGCTTCCTAGAGAGGTGGTCGATGCCCTAAGCCTGTCAGCGTTTAAGAGGCGTTTGGACAATGCCCTTAACAACATGCTTTAACTTAGCCCTGAATTGGGCTGGGGTGATTGTTGTAGATGATTGTAGATGTAATGATTGTAGATGTGTCATTAAGAATGTTCTTATTACAGCAGTGTTGAGGTAACCCTTTTACTACTGCCTATCTTAACATGCATAGCTCCCGTTTCAGTCCTCTTCGATGCTCTGAGTGGCCTTGCTCTGGTCATTGCATAGTACAAACTCAGTAGCTCCAGGGCCAACAAGTCCTGCTAAGAGTTGAAGGATTTTGCCACCACCACACTGCTATGCTGACATGGCCTGGTTACTCCAGGCTAGATGATTGTTGTAGGACCCTTCCAACCAAAATACTCCTATTCTATTCTATTCTATTCTATTCTATTCTATTCTATTCTATTCTATTCTATTCTATTCTATTCTATTCTATTCTACACATGAAGGCATCTATTTTTCCGGAGTGAGAGAAGAGGACAGGAAGTATCTGATCTGTATATACTGTCTTCCTTTCCCATCAGAATTATTCCTTTCCCTTTTCCACTGCTCTATCCCTCCCTCCCCCACACCTTTTTTTCCCTGACCTAAGGAGGATGCAAATTCAGCAAACTGCAAAGCTGGGATTAGTTTTGATCTTAGGCTATTCAAATAGGTTTCTAATTAAGCAAAGATAGCTCAGTATAGCTTAGATTTCAGTTCACTACATATCTCAATAATAATCATATGATGATATGGCACTCCTGACTCCATGAGAGCAAATTTCTTTGTAGTAAATTTCTTGAGTGTTTGATCTCCACAGGATACTGTTACCTGTAGTGAGTCCAATTGCTTCATTCTACATGCTGAATGTTTCCTATGCTTTTTTGGGTTGTTTTTTTGTTGGTTTTTTTTTTTTTCTCTTCTGTAATCAAAATCAGAGGAGGATAAATACTAATGGAGAGCTGAGACACAGCAACTTGTCCTTAATGACCATCACATCCATTCTCACATCTCCTTCTAGAAAAGAAAAGGATGGTTGCTGCACAATCCCAGGCTTGGTTATTCTGACATTTATCACACTTGTAACACTTTGTGTGCATCTAGTCTTAATAAAAGATGGTAAATGTAGAGACAGGTCCTAGTCTAAAAGCATCACTTAACTAAGCCAAATGAGAGAAGACTTATTTTGATGTCCTTTTCTGAATCCTTGTCTACAAAGGAATATTGTCTTTTTACTAAAGAGAAACAAGAAGACAGGGCTATACAGCTTTGGGGCATGCAGTTGCAAGGTTAGCAACAGGTTCAAGGTCATTAAGAATGTTCATTATGAATGAACATGTGTCATTAAGAATGTTCTTATTAAAGCAGTACTGAGGTAACCCTTTAACTACTGCCTACCTTAACATGCATAGCTCCCGTTTCAGTCCTCTTCGATGCTCTGAGTGGCCTTGCTCTGGTCATTGCATAGTACAAACTCAGTAGCTCCAGGGCCAACAAGTCCTGCTAAGAGTTGAAGGATTTTGCCACCACCACACTGCTATGCTGACATGGCCTGGTTACTCCAGGCCAGAGCTGGCTAACATCCAGCTGAGAGCATGAGCAGAGAAAATGCATCTCTTCCTTCAACCTTGTGCATAGATGTAACCTTATTAGCAATCTTCTCCTTCCCATATGTCTCTCTTAAAATAGGATGCTTTGAGTTGCTGCACATAAATTGTATCTAGAAGGTTATTCTATTAACATTTATTTTAGACTCCAACGACTTCAGGGAGGGGAATGGCATTTGCTATCAGTTTAAATAGTGCTTAGCAGAATGGGGCTCTGACCTGCTGTGCTCCTTATACCTGCCATATCTAGATAAATAAGCATCTCCTGGTTTAACAAATATCTGTAAATCAGCATTCTAAAACACTAATAGAAGTTTAAAAAAGCAAAATATGCTCTTTCAATAAAATGAACTGTACAGGCACCTTTTTCCCCTTTAAACGGCCTATTGGATTTAGGGAAAAGGGCAATGCTTTTGTCACTGCCTCTGCCAAAAGGATTCACTTTTCCTCTGAGCACATTATTTTCTTTGGTCTTCCCTAGTTATGATTCATGGCTGAACATTACTAACTCAGAGAATTCAGTTTTAGGGAGAAAAGGTAAACTTTTTCTTTCCTCAGTGACATGCCCGCATATCACAAGGCAGTACATTAACACTGTGGTCTGCCTGGGTTAATGAACTCTCCATCTCAGTAGGGCTAATTAAACAGAAAGCGAGGGGTGAAAGGCAGTGTCTGCAGAAACCTTCATTCAGGGTAGTGTTCCAGCATTTTGGAAAGATTTTCATAAATTTTTTGTACAGGTCCAGCTGTTTGCCATACAACCCGAGGGGAGGTCCTTATTTATGAGGAGAACTCTCCACCACCGCTGATTGTAATCATGTGCAAAATGGTCTTTTCATCCCATGCTCATGAATACGTCTTTGTTAGACTAAACGAGAGCTGCTGACTCCACATCTGCCCGTAATGCATGCAACTCACCTTTTCATCTCGGCATCCATTTGGATGGCTAAAAGGAGTCTGTGCTTCGAGGGGACATTTCCATTAATATTAGGGCTATGCTTTGTTCTTTTGCTAAAATAGGAAGAGAATTTTTGACAAAAATGTTTCCCTTTGATATCCATGTAGGGCACAACACTTAATATATTCCTTCATAGAATTACACTTTCTGTAATTTATTAGGGGCTTTGCGTTATGAATTTTATATATGGAAGGCAATGAAGGGTGAGAAAACATCCAAAACTGTAGAGAAAGCAATAATTTACTATATCCTGTGGGACTCAACAGCTTGTTATAAATTCATTTTCCATGTAAATGGGCTTAAAGAAAGATTAAACTTGGTGCTGGTGCTTTAATTGTTATTCACACGAACTTCAAACGAATTTCATTCTTTGACTACTCTTTAATGCTAATGACCAGAAAAATCAATTTTCGTTTTTTCATTCTTGCATTTGAAATAAACTTAAGCTTACTGCAGTTAAGGGATTTGGATTATTGGCATGCCTGACAAAGCATATTTTGTATACAGAGATTTAAAGAGATGACCTCCATTTAACTAGAGGTTCAGGACTCAGTAGTCAACTAACTTAGATCTGAGTACTTCAGGTGATTCAGATTGCACAAAAATTAAAGAAGATACATTGAACATTTGTTCTAGTCTTATTCTTCCATCTGTGGTCTAGAAAGCTTTTAGAGAAGCCCTGCAGTGAGTTGCATGCTCTGACCTTGTTCTGTGGTCACATCAGCTTTCAAACTCTGTTCTGTGATCCAAGATGCAGGTCTGGGTGTAAAAGTGATACTGGGCTAACTGGTCAGAGGAGAAGATGGAGGAGGATCCATGTATGGCATTCATCTTGCCTCCTACTGGTGTGCTGGAAAGTAGCTTGATGGTAGCACTGGAAGTAATACAAACCCATGTGTGCTGGAATTGCCCTCTTTTGCAGCCTCTACTTCCATCTCTTGCTTGATGAGCAGTCTGTGTGAGGTATATGTAGCAAATGGCAGTCAGCGTCCTCCCTGCTGTGCACCTATGAAGCAAAAACAGGGCATTTGCTTAAAGGACAGCAAACGAATGCATAACCTTCACATTTAGAAACTCCTGTGTACTTCAAGAGACTGATAGTCATGCAGGATAAAGGTAGATTACCTGATTTAAAAACAATTTTCCAAAGCTGGTCTTTCCAATATCTTAGTGAATTTGGAAAATGATCTTACTTGTCAGCAAAGGTAATAATAAGTTAACCTGAATTATTTAGGAGACGTAACAGGGTCAGTGGCAGTGAGATTTAGGAAGTCAGATTTGGAAGTGAAGAAACATTGGGATCGGGGTACAGGCTTGCTCATCATCAACAAACCTTAAGTACTATTACTTTCACTGCCCTGTCAACCAGCTGTAGTGTGTCATAAAAGAAAAACTATGGGAAAAGATTGGAGCCTGCTTTTTCATGAAAGTGTCAAGGGTTTGAACATAATGTTTTGGCTTTTTTTAAGGTAATGTTAAAATTCCAAAATTGTTTACTTCTAGAAAAATTGTGACCAGAAAATAAGCGATGCTCACACTTGAAGCTTCTCAAAGCCTGGCATATGTCCCCCCAAGAGAATCTTCCCATAGTTTCTTTTCCTTTAAAACAGAACACTCAAGTGGCTATGTTTTTTTAATGAGTTAAAAGTTTTCTTTAGTCCAGTTGTTCTTGGATAGCAATTTTTCCAGTACATTTCTGTTCACTTGCATGCTTCCTACTTCTAATGAGGCATATTAGAGGTCATGCAAAACTGACTGAGATGATTCATCTTCATGTCTTGATCTGTGCGGTTGCTTGAAAAGCCATGGGTGTTCAGTTACCACGCTGTTGTTATGCTTAATTTATGAATTATCAGCTATATGTTCTCAGTTCCCAGATGTTGGAACAGACAGTCCATTTCAAACTACTGCCATGCAACAATGAGAAGGTTAATTGCATGCACAAAATAAAGTTTTTTTCAGGTGTCAGAGATGAAGCCATTAATGATCAAGCTCTGCACCTCCACAAATGCTTGTAAGAGTACTTCACAAAGGAATTTGGCAAAGTAACGCAGGATATGCCCAGATGTTTAAAGTCACTGATGTCATCCTTATTTGTTTCACTGGCTAGACTATGTTGGCTTTCTGAATAGTAAAATATAAGTTATATACTGAAGATAATTGGCAATGATTGCCAGCTATTGGCAATCTGTACCAGGCTAGACTCCACAATCTAATACTTAAATTGTTTTGAGTGGAGAAGATATTTCTACAAAACCTGTTGAGATTTACAGGTGTTTACTCGGTATTTATACATTACTGATAAGACAGTATTGTTACAGAGTAGTATCTTCTCAGGATCCTGTATTTCTCTACCATTATAGAGAAGGGAATGATTTAACGATGAATCTTCTCTGTCTTCCTACGCAAAAAAACTTAAAGGTTCAGATCCAAAGTCACCCTCATCCTTTAGAGACAGAGTATCACATCTTTTATGTGTGGTAGCCATCCTTCATAGGATTTAAACAGCAATGTTAACAGGATTAAATCTCATGATATTACTAAATTAAAGCCTCTCAGGTTAGGTCAAAGATCCTCCCAGCTGTCAAAGTCTTCTAGAGAATACTTGGCAGAGTTTTACAGTCATTATAGAGAAAATACCAAAGGTACAGTCTGCCTGGGTTCAAAAGTCCCTGAGCATCACAAACATATGGAAGTCCCTTTGCAGCTCAGTTAGCTCTGAGAGGAAGTCCTTGGCCAAATGCTTGTGTAGATCTGCAGACCATCATGGTTTCTGTATCTTAACTGTGATTCTTGTACTAAATGGATACACTTGAATGATTCCCCCCCACCCCGGAACAAGCTTTTACTATATACAAGGTCAGATTCAAAATGTACAGCTGCTCTTCCTCCTGTGCCTCCTGTAGGCTCATGTATCATTGAGTAACCAGCTGGAAATAGCTGTGTAAGCGCAGAAGTAGCTGAACCATTCAGTCAGGATTCAAGGATATAGGCAAGGGCAAGAATTCGTCTGATTAGGTCACGAGTGATGAGAGCCAAGGTTAGGTACTCTCACATTTCATAGCCGTATTGCTAACATATATTAAAATTGTGTGAAACATTTGTTTCAGCAATAAATATAGCCCTTTTGATCTGGTCTTTCCACAGCAAGACTGTCTTTTGCTCTTGGCTTTATGTAGATATGTATCTGATTCAAGCAAAAGAAAATGTGCTTTCCTCTCTTTAGGTATCTTACAAGGGTTTTCATAGATGGTCACATTACTTAATGAATATGCTAATGGTTAGGTCCCCAGCCTATATATGCAGGAATGCCAGCAATTTCTTTCTGTAAGGTGGGAGGCAGCAGTGCTGTTAACCTGCTCCCTGTAAAATGAGTCAGGTTCTGGTAAAATTAGGTCGAGACTGAAAAAAAAGAAAGGTACAATAGTAATCAAATTTATGTCATTTGAAAGTTAGAAAAATGCTTTCAAGTGTTGTTTAATCACTTTAATCTATCTGTAGGCGTTTACAATACATCGTAACTTACAATAATCATTTTCTTTCAGCCCTGACAAAAAACCAGGGCATTTTTCAGATAAGCCAGAGGCTTTTTGCCTCCCAAAAATGCTGACCCATTCTAGCCATGGGGGTGAAAATGACTCTCAGGGAATGACTGGGTAGGTTTGTAACAATGTCTTCTGAGATTCAGATATTATGGAGTTGATGCTTAGGTTCTTAACCTACAGTAATATGGTTCTACTGGAAAATATAGTTCTAGGAGGAACGTAAACTATGCAAATTGGATTATACAGTTTCCTGGTAACTTTATGTCTTCCTTGTTTTAAAACTATATATTTTTTAAAGCAGCAAAATACTGTATATGCTGATTACTTTCTTCTGTAAAGTATGTGTTTCAATAATAGGGAATCAAAACCATGCAGAATCCAGCCATACAAACTGAAACCTTCCATCACTGTAAAAATTATGTTAACTCTTTCTGGCTTAGACAACTCTCGTCTCATATCCAGCCCTATTTATTATAAACAGCAGGTAGCACAAATGGGTGAGCGGATTAGGGTTTGGTGAACTAATACAAAAAAAGAGGAACAGGCATGTTGTTTGTCCCAGTGCAATACTCTTTGGTTGTGTTAACTTTTAATTAATGTGTAGGTACCTTCACATGATCTCAGCTGGAAGGCAAAAGTCAATAATGTGAGAAAAATAGTTTCCGCAGAGTCTGACTACCCTTATTTTCCCCACTACTTGTTTCATCCTGCAGGATGCAAGCAATTCCCACTGATTTGTTGAAAAATCACAAGTCAAAACCACTGAAAGTCTATTTTATAGATCTACAAGATTCAGAGAATTCTGCAGTGCTTAATAAGCTTGCTTTTTGTTTTAGTATTAGTTTTTTTATTATACTAGTTATTAACTGAAGTTCATTCTCATAGCATTCTCTAAGCAACAGACAGCAATATTGTTTTCATAATTTAAAGTTTAATGCAATGAGTGCCTATAAAATCTTTAAGCCAGTTGCTGATCAAAGCATCTTTTTTTGTTTTTCCTTGTTTTTCATATTGCAAGTTAAAATGCCTGTATTTGTAAACTGTATTCACTGAAACTTCAGGCTGATTTTTAGCTTGAGAAGCCCTCAGTGCTTCATCTTGCCTATATTTAGCGGTGTCTGGCACTTCTCAGATTCAATTAACTTCAGTTCTGGTGAAATCACATTATAAGCAAAATTTGCCCTCGTAAACCCATTTTATATAAGCCATATTTTTAAAGAACTGTTTCAGCAACAATAGAGCACGCTTTGACACAAATCTATGACACAGAAGATCTTTATTTTATGAGCAATGGCTTGCTAGCATGTTATTCCTTTTTTTCCTCTTGTGATATAAAATTACTATAAAGGCTAAATAGATCTGTAATGGGCAGGAACCCTACAGATTGTTCTTCTCAGTTAATTCACATTCCCAGCATCATGACAGGTGTTTAGGAAAAGGTGGCAAATTATAATTAAATATATTGGACTAATTCTTGTTCTTATTTATATCTGTTTAACCCAATTAGTCCCATAGAGTTTGTCTGGGCATAAATAGAAAGCAGAAATAGCTGAATATTAATTTTAACTGGCTTTCTTTATTCCAGTTGAACATCATGGGCTGAATTTTGTTGTCATATGTGACTGCTCAACTTCATTATTCTGTTGGGTTATGCAATTAAAAATAAGAAATTATTATACCAGTAGGAATTAAAGATATATAATTAAAACTAAAGTTTCTTGAAATGTTTCTGCTAAATTTTGGATTGACAGTAAGAAATAACCTTTTCAAAAAGCTTAAAAACCTCAATTTTCATCAAAACATTAAAATAACTTCCTGATATTCTGAAGTGAAAGATGAAATCATATATATAAATCTAAACAAAAGCAAAGGGGACTGGGGTTGTTCCTACCTGCTTTTCTATTTTCCATTTTAAAAATTATATAATTTTTGCTCTAGACACAGGGTACTCAAATTAGGAAGCAGAGTGAAGCACAGAAAAATTTCCCACCCCTTTGCTACATTCCTAATTTTCTGCAAATGTGTTTTGTTTGAGCAAAAGATGAAATTAGACTTACGCAGACATAGGAAAGGGTAACAGCAGAAAGTACATACAGGAGCATTATCATCAGATGTGGTAAAAGCACAAAAGAAGTCAGAGGAAATGCTGCAATTGGAGTAGAAGCAGCCGAATACAATATTAAAGCTCATACACTATTAGCACGACAGGGGCAAGAGCAAATGTTGTTATCAAGACAGAAAAAATCTGGAACAAATATTGCTGTTGCAATAAATAGAAGCAAGAACAGGCATTGCCATCATGATAAGGGTGAAAGCAACAGAAGAGGCAGGGGGAAAGCACCAGTCTTGCTGAAAATGTCAGCAGTGAAAAACGCATCTTCTCTACTGCATGTTTTAGTCCTTCTACTAACAACAGAACCAAACAGCAACTCGGAGGAAATATATCATCTAAACGCTAACTACAAGAAAGTGTGTCGTCATGAGAAACCAGCTACAGTGAATGTAAAAATCCATCCCAACACTTTCATCTTTGTGAGCATTATTCAAAGTCTTCTGAAACCAAATAGAATCCTTTTGCATATTGATTAAATAGATTTTGAAGAAGGAAAGATCCAACCATAATAAAATCCTACAAGTCCAGTGCTGCAATAAGCCTTTCCTATTGTAACTTTGGGTTAGGTATCCCTCACTCTTACATCCAGAGGCTGCTGGAAAACTCCAACACTGGAGATGTTCAGGGGGAAGAAAAGTAATTTTCAGCCTACACTGGATCTACCCTAGGTTGTTTTAAGCAGGATCTAGCAGCTGGAGAGGAGACAAAGTCTGATGCTTGCCTAGGACCCTGGAAGCTCAGGATATATGAAGGATTGGGAAAAGATGCCTATTCTGATGATTAATATTGATCATGTTTGTGTGAGCTGGGGAGACATAAGATAGAAGGTGCAAGGAATGAAAAAGCAATTGCTAACAACTTCTTTTTTAAATGTCCTGTGCCTTAACCCCAGACATCAGGAATAGTCTGAGCTCCATCTAGACCTCTGGTGCAATGGCTAATACAGGCTGAATGAGTCCTTTGACATTGGGGATTAACCAGCTGAGGGTCTGGGATGTGAACACAACCCGAAAGAAGCAATTCAGATAAGTATTCTGTAGCATCTCTTTTCTTCATGAGGAGGTTCTCTAGAATAGCTAGTCTCCTGAATTGCTCATTTATCATTGAAATGATGTACTATTTGAGGTCATCTATATGATAGAATTACAATTCTGCTGTGCATTGGGACTCTTTATTGGCTTTCTGGTTAAAAGAGTAACTGTATGAAATATAAACTTTAATATTTGGGCTATAAAAATTGTGAAATGTCCTTTCCTCTCCTTGTGTTCATTAAACCTCCAGAGAAACTTTCAAAGCTCGTTAGTTTATTTCAGCTTGGGTTTCTCATCTCAATCTCAAACATCAAGAAATGAGAGTTAATGACTTTAGAGGTCGTGACTTTTTTGTCACATACAGTGTCTTCATTTGGTGACCTGCTTCGTTATGACCACAACTTTATTACTTGTTTATTCCCCAAACACTCAAACTTAGAATATTCTATTTCTCATTTTCAACCTTATAATACAGCACTTTTTATTAATCATTATGAAATGAAGGCATAAGCTATTTAAGTAGTTTGTTGAAGTTCACAGTATTAAAGGCATGTTATAGTATGGGATCCAGTTTACAGTTTAAAACTATCTTTGTTTCACAATCGAAACTATACTCACTTTGCTTACAGTCCTTTCTGTTGGAAAAGTGCATCAGGCTAGTATATAATCTAACAACCAGGTACCTGCATTAGAAAATAAGGAAACCATAACAAAGTGTCTATTTTTTCAGGTACTTAAAAACAAACAAAAAAACCTTCTAGAAACTCCTTGGTGAGGGAGGTCTATCAAAAGGTAGCCTTTTGTCAGTAATTACTGCAGATACATTAAATAATTTCCCCTGCCCCCCCTTATTTAGGTATTGGTAAAGTGCACATCAGCAAAAGATTGGTCTTCAAAAGTGGTTATAATATTAATAAGCAAAATGTATTTTGCCCGTTTCCAGGTATTTTGGAGAGAGCTGTATTTGGCAGTGTCCTGTGTCTCACAAAGGCTCTACTTCAGCCCCATAGCTAGTTAGAGCAAGTAAATCCAAGCCTACGCTAATGATTACCCAGAGTTTTATGTACTTTGGATTCCACCAGGTGACCTTGCCCCACACAATAGTGCAGCATCTCTGGGGTGGATCCTACTTGCAGTCATCAGCTGTCTTGGATCCTGATCATCAGGAGCAAGTCTTTGCTCACACTTCACGGCTAGAGTACTGGGTTGTAATGTACATCATGTACATATTTTACCATTGACTCAATAAGACCACAGAAAAATTTAGGTTGAAAGGGGCCTCTGGAGGTCAGCTAATCTGTCTCAAAAGCAAGGTTAACATCGCAGTTACATCAGGCTGCTCAGGGCTGTGTCCCATCAAGTTTTGGAGGTTTGCATGGGTGGAGATGCTACAGCATCCCTGGGCAACCTGTACCTGTGCTCAGCTACTTTCATTGTGCATGAATTTTCCTTAAATACAGCCAGAATATCCCCTCCCATAAACCAAGTCTGTTGCCTCTGGTTCTCATGTTTTGCAGCTCTGAGAAGAATCGGGCTCCATCTTCTCTATAAGCCCCACTTACCCCAACTTTATATAGAGGAAGGCTGTAATTAGCTTGGTTCTAGCATTTTTCTTTCTGGGCCAAACAAACGCAGCTCCCTTATCCTCTCCTCAAATGTCATCTACCCCAGACTCCTAACCGACTCTATGGCCCTTCACTGGACTCACTCCAGTTTGTCTGCACTAGGAAATCTAAAACTGAACACAAATATTCCAGAAGTAACCTCCTCAATGTCTAATAGAGGGAAAGAATCACTTCCCCAACCTGTACCAGTGCATGGGGTTGCTCCATCCTAGGTCAGTAATTTCACTATGATCATGAACTTTACATGGTTCCTGTTCACCCATTCCTCCAATTTATTGCGGTCCTACAGGTAAATTACTTTTATGTCCAGTGTTATCAACGCTTCTCCCCTCCCACAATTTGGCATCAACTGGGTGATATCACATTCCTGTAAAAGTCATTGAGGAAGACGTTCAACAGTTTGAAACCTTGAGCAACATCACTCACAATCAGCTGCCAGCTACACTACTCTATAGGCTCAAATGTTCAACCACTTTTTTGCTCACTTGGAACACTGTATCTCTTTGAAATGATTGCCATAATACTGTATTGAAACCCTTGGTAAAGTCAAGATAAATGACATTCTTTGCTCTTCACTTTTTCATAAAGCTGTATCCAATTCAACTTTAAACCAGGTTGATCAAGCACTGTATGTTCTTGGTAAATTTAGTCTAGCTGTTCCAAATTGCCTTCTTGTCCTTTGGTGTTTGGAGGTGGCTTCTGTGAGGACTTATTTCCTGATTTTCCTGGGGACAGAGGTTAAACTGAGACTGACTGGCCTGTGGTTTCCCCAGATCCTTCTCTAACATTTGCCTTTTTCCAGTCATGTGGGATTTCTGCTGATCACACAACTCTTCAAAGACGATAGAGAGTAGCCTTACAGTGAATTGGCCAGCTCTATCAACACCACTGGATGCATCCTGCAGGTGCATCTATCTATAAACAGAAGCCTAAAAAAGCAGGAAAATGTACATTCTGTTTACCGTCCTCTGAAAGGCAAAAACATGAGCATCATTAATATCAAAATTTACCGAACTTAGCTATAGGCAAGGAAGATTGCATCTTCCAGTACAGCTTTCCCTATTATCATCCATCTATGCAGGACAAACAAGCCAGATACTTCCTTCTTCACTGTCAGCCATAGCTCTATTTGCATAATTCTGTATACACTCAAAGGGGCAGATGCTGAAAAAATTCCACTCTCATCATTTCCCTACTGTATTAGTCCAGTAATAATTTAAGTTTCAACTTCTTGTTATTTTTTTAACTTTGATTATTCATGAGAAGGTCTTATGTTGCTATTAATTTATCCTCCTTTTCGTCAGTGAAGCCAGACTCATAAGGCTGTGAAACTTGTCCTTGCCCAATTATACAGGCTAGCAGCAGCAGCTAACACAGCCATGTGTGTTTTGGACCCCAGATCCCACAGGCTGATCCACAGCTGGCTTTTTTTGTTTAGTGAGAAGGGCTGTTCAGGCTTTACACACTCTTGGACAAGAGAATGAGAATAGTGTTTCAGACGGCCAGGAATAGCTCCTGAAGGAGGAAAAGTCTAACTGTCTGAGTTCATTACAATTGACTAGTTCCCTTATAAACAAGATATTTTTGATTTACTTGAACTGCAGTTGAAACTCTCAAGGGAAAGCAAAGTTATAATAAGGAAGACATTTTATTTTAAAATAAGCTAATTAATGCAATAGCTTCCTGGACAACAGCTGGAAAATGACATTTTAAAAACAGTGTGATTCCTAAAAGGATAAAATGCTTATGAGTAAAACTTTTTGGTAATATAGTCTTCCAGGGGCTTTATTAATATGTGGATAAACCTCCAGCTGGGTCCTTAGTCTCTGAAAATTGACGTGAACACAACTTATTAAAATATATAAGGTAGTGAAGGATACTATTTTAAATAAGGTTCAAAAATTGTCAGAGTTTTTGGAATCTCAAACTGAGCTTCAGGCAGAGATAAGGGTTATGATAAAGTGTTTTGTAAAATGTTTTTATATTTCCTTAAGTAAGTCTGCTGTATAATTCTTTGTTTTTACTGAACAGATTGAATTCATATCTCCCTAAAAACTGTATAAGCTGTCTAGAGTTGAACTAGACAGTGTGCTTTTGTTTAGACCACTATTATTAGTAGCTTCTCCTGCATAACAACCAGTAGAACAAGTCAAGAGCCCCAAATATTTCACATAATGAACTAGCTGTCTGCTACCAGTTTCAAATTCTCACTTTTCATCGTATTCAATATTTGAAAGTGGGTTCCAATGTGCTAGTAACCATGGATAAACACTATCTTTCTTTTCCTAACAGATAATGAAACAACTTGCTGTGCTTCTGCTAACTCTACAGTCAGGCTTGCAACTGCCTTCCAGCATCATCATAGGGTTAAAACTCATGGTAGAAACCCTGTGCTGCTATCACAGCTTGATTTCACTTTCTTAAAAAGAGCTTTCCATACTTTCCTATCAAAATATGAAGCTAGCTTTTTTAAAAAACAACTGTATCTACCTTGATGTTGAGGCACAACAGAGTAGTGGTATTAGAATCCAAGATCTCTGAAGTCCACAGTGGTGACAGCTAAGCAGTGTATTTCCATTCTTTAAAAGTAAATCTGAGATAGCTGCATTAAAAAAAAAAAAGCCAAAAGTTGTTTAGACAAGTGAGTTTGCTAACCTACAAATTTTTCATCATAGCCAAACCCTCTTGATCTAAGAAAACAAGTAGATTTCCTTTGGGTCACTTAAAAATGTTTTATTCTTCTTTGCTTCTTTTTTTTTTTTAAATTGACTTAATCAGAAAATATTTCAATCAAAAAGTGAAACCAAACAAAAAGACCTCTCAAACCAAATACAGTCTTGAAGTGACTGGGATTTGTCAAGCTCCCAACATAATTCAAGATCTTTGGTCATGTCAAAGTAGGTGAATAACTTGGGAAAAAATCCACTATCCTCAAAATTTTAAAGATATTACCTGGAACAATGAGCTTTCCTCTTATGATAAACTGATATAATAACTCAGAAAATATAATCTGACCCATTTAAATATTAATCTTTTTCCCTGGAACATTTACAAGTGGAAAATAACATTTATTATTTTGAGACTTTGCTGAAATGGGATTAAATTCCGTATTTTAAAAAAATCTATTTTTGATCTGTCTATGAAAATGAACTCCCCATCCCTTCTACTTCATCAGTGATAAGGACTTTTTTCACTGTGCCTGGAAGACCATAACAACTCTATTGGTTGCATAAACATGCATCTCAATGAGCTTTTCAAATGTAGATTATAAATTCCACGATGAAAAAAGGTTCCTGCCTAATAACATCATGCCAAGGCATTAAACATCCTGTGAAAATAACACTGAGAAAAGTCACAAAGTATATATAATCTCAGTAAGATCAGTAGTTATTAAGGTCTATCTCTCCATCTACTTAAGATATATTCCTGAAGAATATCCATATACACATATGCATGTATTTCAGGAATGCAGAGTCTTTTAAGGAAGCTATCACAGCTCCTCTCCCCCTTACCTTTCTGCCTTATATTTCTTTTGTTTTGACAGCCTAGTGGCAGCCAAAGTGATAGTGTTTGGCTGCCAAGTGATTGGCCCCATGGCCACGGTCAGTACAATGCAGCCTTGATCCTTCCAGGGCTTCCAGAGGACCTTCCAGAGCCTTTGGTCCTCTCTCAATGTGCGTTTCTTCCCCTTGGCTGCTCTCTCCTACGTGGTTCCCATGATTCCTACCAAATCTGCTGTCATGCAGAGACCTGCAGCCTTCACAGGTACTCCACAGGGTACCCACAAAGATGTAGCCTTTTCTTCCATTAGATAAAGGTCTGTAGCACAATGGACATGGGTCTGATGTCTGATGTTGCCCTGTTTGACCTGGGATCATCATTACTCAGACCAAAGCTTCTCAAAGGCAGTTTGACGCTTTATCACTAGGCCACTGCAACAGGTACCCTTAACATTTCAAATCTCAATTTTTAACTGACTTCCAAATCTTCACAAACCATGTTCAACCCAAATGAAATTTAACGGCTGTTATAATCCCCAGGCAAACAGGATTGATAAGACTGTGTCAGCATTTCCTTTTCCCTTAACTGTAAGATTTTTTTCACTAATAGATAGTGGGTTTTTATTTCATCCTTACCAACCATTTCAGCTGGTTGCTTTTTGATATATAAATTAGAGACAACTCTAAAAATTTATTTTTATTTTGCTGTATGTCTATTTCTTAGGAATAAAATACAAATGTAAGTAATACTGGAGTACTTAAGGTTTGGTTCATTGAGGCATTAAATGCTCTAAAAAGTGAGCGACCTTCAAAGCTTTTTGTGTAGGAAAATTACTCTTTGCTTTTGTGCACACATATCAAGAGAAAATGAGTTGCTAATCTGGACTTCCTAGCATAATCATCTACATCAAATATCTTGTTGTGCTTTTTGGGTGATAGCTCTTCTACTTCCATTATTGAATGGCCAAATAACGTGACCTGTATTGAAAGAGAGAAAAAAGGACTGTCTCCTCAGCTGCTGGAAATTGGTTTGGATCCAGTAAAATAAATGCACATGTACTCACATACACCAATCAGAATTGGCCCCTAGTACCAGACGAAGGAGAGAATAATATGATTTCACAGATCTGTTTACTGAATCATATTTTGGAGTGGCTGTTCAGTTAACATCAATACCTATTTTATTGGTAGGACAAAAATTATTCAAAAGATTGGAGGTGAATAAGATGTTTTGAGAAGGCAGAATTCTGTTCTTGGAAGTTGGGAGCAAGGTACACCTTGTTATCTAGAAAACAATGAAAAACAGATCAGCCCAACCTTTTCTTGTCCAGCAATATTCAAGCATATTGTCATTGTTTTTCTTGCATCTTTGAAATTTTTCAGCTATGCAAATATTTTGCTTTCAAAGAAGAAGATTATTTTTGATCATGTTTGTATGTTGTGTGGATGTTGACCAAGTTAGCTAAGACATTCTTACATTCTATATATGTACATGAAGCCAAACAGATCGCATGTATTTCTGTGATGGAATTAGGATGAATTTAATCAAATGAGTGGATGTTAGTAGTACTTCACATCTTTTATTGATGCAGCCATAGAAAATATAGATGATGGCAGTGTCTACAGTGCCTTTCTCTCCCTCTTCCTCTCCCTGTTTCCCTCTCATAAGTAGCGCACTTCTTTGCAAAACCATATTGAAAGAGAGCATTTTGGGCCTGCTAGAAGGTCTGCTTACTGTTCAGAGCACCCAAATGTTTCTTGCAAACATGGCAGGATAATAGCAGCTGTGTAACCAGAGCACTGAGGGCTTTCTTGTCCTCTTTATTTGTTTCTTCACACACTGTAATAACCTGATCATGTGTGGTTTTCATGACAATGTCCATAAGGTGATGACTGGGTTAGCTGTAGAAAGCAAGATTTGCACCCTTTTTCACTACTGCTGGAAGCTCTCAGAGGAGCATGGATAGAGAGAACGGCCTTCTACTTTACCAGATTAGTCAAGATTTAAAAACCATATTTGCATTGCTATTAAATTTACTTCTTAGCGAAGTAATGTTTTTGAAATGCATCATATTTATGCATATTTTGATGTAGATATGAAGAATCAGTTTATAAAATGAGATACAAACATCTTATTGAATAGAAGAAGTAATAGTGATGAAGTAACTGTTTCCAATTATATTTTGATCTATTTAGAATTTCTAGTAAAATAGCTCAAACTAGTCACTCACAAATACATATTTAAAAAGAAAAAAAAAAACCTAAGATAGGCCAAACGTCATCTGTATTCATTTCTGAATCAAGTACCAGTGATGAATATATGTCTTACTCTGGGCCTAACTGCAAATGACATGGGTTCATCATAACCCCACCCTAAGATGAAGGTGGTTGTCATCACAATTATCCACTTAGTATCTTTTCTGGAAAATCTGATAAACTTTTCCCCTAAACTGACTCAGGGTTTTACAATATACCAGATGTGTTGCTAAAGCAAGGTGTTCTTCAGTTGTTTTCTCACAACCTCTGTGGTTACAGAAATGTCAAACTTCTACAGAAATACTCCTCCTTTGATTAATTTTGATCATATGCACTCTGGTTTTTATTGTCCTGGTTAAAAATGGAATGGAATATGATAACTAGAAAACCATTTTCCCCTCAGGTTTCCAGCAAGCAAAAATCAGAGGGCAAGTAAAAATTTCATACACAGTACAAGTTTATTTGAAACTTGCAGGGGAGATGATAGCACACCAGCTCCTCAGGGTCCCATGCTAAAGCCTGGGCAAACTGAAGGCTTGGATGCCATGCAAAGCTGGAAATAATGTTTTTACTCATATGGACTGCATATTGTGGAGTAAAAAACTATTGTGTCTTGGTTGATCCACAGGAATTGTCTATGTACCTACTCTAATTCTTCAGCAAACTCTAGATAATTCAAATTGGATTAACCCTAAAAGACAAACTAGGTTTTTTCCTAATTTAATTATCAACCATGCTGGCTTTTGGGGCTCTGCTAGATGAGCTCAGGAAAATCCCTTGCATTAAAATCAGAAAGCTGCCTGTTCCTTTAAAAGGATGTCAAGGCAGAGACCACTTGGCAAATCATGGTACATTTTAGTGGAATGGGGCAGCAATTGCTACAAACATCCAGTTTTGTTCCACAGCGTATTGCAGCCAGAACTCAAAAGACAGTGGAAGCTGAACAGGAATGTCTGAGACATGACCTTTCAGTAAATTTTGCAGAGGGGCTGATGAACTGATGCAGCAGGAGTGGATAAGAAAATATCTGTAACTACTCAGTAACTACTATTTTCAGCAGATAGGGACAGCATTATATTGTCTTTCACTAACACATGGTATATGAATGGCATCAGTTGCCTATAGGTCTCTCATGAAGCAGGAGAGGCTCTGATCAGACTATTGGATTTTTGGATCACACCTCCTTTAAGGGTGTTTCCATACAATTTCTGATGACTGCACAGAGCATAGATGTACAGGAGGTTTGTGTACTGGGGAGTAAATTATACATTAGATTCAAGTTCTTTATGAAGTCTGCCTAGAGGTTCAGGTTCACATGAAGTAAGGGAACAGTTTTTCTCAGTGTTTGATGCTCATTTGCAAAGCAGGTTGTGGACGGGCTGTTGAGCAGACTGCTGACCAGCCTCCCGACTGCCAGAGCCTGCCGTGGTGGGAGCTAATGACAAATTCTTATGCTGGAATACACCTGCAGCATACACTGTGAGTTATCTGTTCTTTTTCACACCATTTATTCCTTTTTCTGCCTGTCCTTCATGGATGCTCAAATCACTACTTCCTCTTTGTCTGATGTTAAATAGCAAAAAAATCTCTCCCTGGGCCAAATGGGAGGAAGGAGCATTTGAAAGCTACTGTGTTGATGGTCAAAGCTGGCATGCAGCAAAAAAACTCACAACATACTTCATTCTTCATCCTTTAGCAGAGTTTGGACTTGACTAAGTGTAATTGGTCCTTGTGGGCTGTGTCTTCATTGGTTATTCAGTTTAGAGTAGAAATGTGGTTTTGAAACAAATTTCCCAATGTTTCAACCTACCATGTGTTGGTTTAGCACACACAGACTAGAATCCTTCCACAGGAAAATGTTTTAGAGAGGGCTTAACATCGCTGTGATTTTCCTGTCTAAACAGTGGTGCTAAGCCCTCTCTAAAAAAATTGAGAGTTATTACTTTCTGTCTTACCTTTATCAAAAGAGTGTCAAACAGAAGAAAGCTGTGGTGGGCACAACAGCATGTATTCACAACCTGGAGATGATTAACAAAATGGTTGATATTAGACTAAAGGCAGTTGACCTGTAGCAACTGTAAAAATATGCGTGAGATAGGTGTCTGTGGCAGGAGTATGCAAGCATAATCAGTCATATGGTGTGATTTTGATACCGTTTACATCATCTGGGACGGTTCTAGATGGTATTTACTGATATTATCTACCTAATCTTAGAGCATTTAAAGGAGAGACTGACCTTGTTTGACTTATGAGAGAAGGCGGCCCATGGTGTGAAAATAGAGAATATATAAAGGCTTTATTTCCTTTCCAAAGAGCAAATGAATAGGTCAACATAGTGGCTGTTTAGAAGGCAATCTCTTACATAATTCTTCTTGCTATAACAACATTGCTTTGCCCTAGAAAAGATGTCTAGGATATAGTCTATCAAGTTTAAAAGTGTTTTTACGCATACCATGACAGCTCATACTAGCATTATAATTGCTTCAGGGCTTTTCAGAACTGCTATGGAAAATAATACTTCACTGAATGAATATTTCAATGAAAATCTCTCTTCCAGTGAAGTAGGCCCTGGCACAAAACAAACAGAGATCTTGTGCAGACGTAGGTATGGGGTATGCAGGAACATTAGCAGAGGTGCACTTTCAGTTGCTATCAGCACCTTGTCAACTGCTTGGAATAAAAGAGACACTCTGCTACATGGTGATCTCCTTTCCATTTCAACTTATAAAATTATAGACTATCTTTTTTCCTTGTTAAAACGTAAGCTGTATGAGAGAGATATAAGATAAATTAGCTGAGAAGAATTTGCAGGCAATATGTAAAAAGGTAATACATAACTGGTTACTGAATTGACAGAAATTTATCAAATTTTTCTCATAGAATTAGTTCAAAATATACCCATTTTTTTCACATACAGGACTTCTTTTTTAATTGGGGATGAATCCCAAGAACCTGAGCCAAAGACAGGGTGATTTCTTGGCTTTGAATGGGAACTCTACTGAAATGCATTTACTTTATACTCATCTATGACTGATTATAAAAAGAGTTCTTTTAGGTGCAATGTGAAGACAAGGAAAGTACAGGGGGGGCTAGGAGATTCTTTTTGCAAAAAGCTTTTTGATGTACTCTTGGTTTTAAAGGAGAAAATGTCTTCTAATTCACATGTCAGAGAAGGGGAAGAGCATCTTTGGTCATAGGCTTGCCAAGCCGGTAAAGAGGGCTTTAAATTAAAGTTGCCGGAGAAGGGGAAACTCAATCCATCCCACTCCTAGCAATTTGATGCCAGTGCCAGCAATAGATGCCCAGAATCTGGAGAAGTATCACAGGGCAGCAGGAGAGCACCTGAAGAGCAGCACAAAGAAATTCCAGCCACTCCAGCCCGTAAGTCAGCTTCACCAGAGGCCCAACTTAAATGCCTCTACACAAACGCATATAGCACGTGCAATAAACAAGAGGAGTTAGAGACGTGCACAAGCCTGCAGGGCTATGATCTTATTGGTGTCATGGAGATGTGGTGGGATGGCTCCTATGACTGGAGTGTTGGAATGGAAGGATACGGGTTCTTTAGGAAGGACAGGCAGGGGAGACGAGGCGGGGGGTGTTGCCCCTCTATGTCAATGAGCAGCTGGAGTGCATGGAGCTCTGCCTGGGGGTGGATGAGGAGCCAACTGAGAGTTTATGGGTCAGGATTAAAGGGAGCTGACATTGTAGGGGGCATCTGCTACAGGCCACCCAACCAGGAAGTCTGAGCAGATGAGGCCCTCTATAGACAGATAGGAGCAGCCTCACATTCACAAGTCCTGGTCCTCATGGGGGACTTCAACCATGCCGATATGTGTTGGAGGGACAACACAGCAGGGCATAAGCAATCTGGGAGGTTCCTGGAATGCAATGATGATAACTTCCTTCCCTAAGTGATGGAGGAGCCAACAAGAAGAGATGCTATGCTGGATGATATTCTTACCAACAAGGAAGGTCTGGTGGGGAGTGTGAAGCTCAAGGTCAGCCTTGGCTGCAGTGACCATGACATGGTGGAGTTCAAGATCCTTAGGGCACCGAGGAGGGTGCACAGCAAGCTCACTACCGCGGATTTCAGGAGAGCAGACTTTGTCCTCTTGACGGATCTGTTTGGTAGAGTACCATGGGATAAAGCCCTGGAGAGAAGAGGGGCCCAAGAAAGCTCATTAATACTCAAGCATCACCTCCTCCAAGCTCAGCAGTGATGCATCCCAACAAAGAGGAAGGCAGGCTAAAACACCAGGAGGCCTGCATGGATGAACAAGGAGCTTCTGGACAAACTCAAGCACAAAAAGGAAGCCTACAGATGGTGGAAGCAAGGACATGTAGCCTGGGAGGAATACAGAGAAATTGTCTGAGCAGCCAAGGATCAGGTTAGGAAAGTTAAAGCCCTAATAGAATTAAATCTGGCCAGGGACATCAAGGGCAACAAGAAAAGCTTCTATAGGTACATCGGTAATAAAAGGAAGACTAGGGAAAATGTAGGCTCTCTTCAGAAGGAAATGAGAGACCTGGTTACCTGGGATATAGAGAAGGCTGAGGTACTCAATTACTTTTTTGCCTCAGTTTTCACTGGCAAGTGCTCAAGCCACACCACCCAAGTCACAGAAGGCAAAGGCAGGGACCAGGAGAATGAAGGACTGTCCACTGTAGGAGAAGAATCAGGTTCAAGACCATCTAAGGAACCTGAAGGTGTACAAGTCCATGGGACCTGATGAGATGCATCCATGGGTCCTGAGGCAACTGGCAGATAAAGTTGCTAAGCCACTATCCATCCTATCTGAGAAGTCGTGGCAGCCTGGTGAAGTTCCCACTGACTGGAAAAGGGGAAACATAACCCCCATTATTAAAAAGGAAAAAAAGGAAGACCCAGGGAGCTACAGGCCAGTCAGTCTCACCTCTGTGACCAGCAAGATCATGGAGCAGATCCTCCTGGAAACCGTACTAAGTCACAGGGATAACAAGGAGGTGAATGGTGACAGCCAACATGGCTTCACTAAGGGCAAATTGTGCCTGACAAATTTGGTAGCCTTCTACAACAGAGTTACAGTGTTGCTGGATAAGGGAAGAGCAACTGATGTCATCTACCCGGACTTGTGCAAAGCATTTGGCACTTTCCCATGTGACATCTTTGTCTCTGAATTGGAGAGACATCGATTTGATGGATGGACCACTCGCTGGATAAGGAATTGGCTGGATGGTCGCAGTCAAAGAGTTGCGGTCAATGGCTCGATGTCCAAGTGGAGACCAGTGACAAGCAGCGCTCCTCAGGGGTCAGTATTAGGACCAGTGTTGTTTAACATTTTTGTCGGCAACATGGACAGTGGGATTGAGTGCACCCTCAGCAAGTTTGCTGACGACACCAAGCTGTGTGGTGCAGTTGACACACTAGAGGGAAGGGATGCCATCCAGAGGTACTTTAACAGGCATGAAGGGTGGGCCCATGCAAACCTCATGAAGTTCAACAAGGCCAAGTGTAAGGTCCTGCACACAGGTTGGGGCAGTCTCAAGCACAAATACAGGCTGGGCGGAGAATGGTTTGACAGCAGCCCTGAGGAGAAGGACATGGGGGAGTTGGTTGATGAGAAGCTCAGTGTGACCCAGCAATGTGCACTTGCAGCCCAGAAAGCCAATTGTATCCTGGGCTGCATCAAAAGAAGCGTGCCCAGCAGGTTGAGGGAGGTGATTCTCCCCGTCCACTCTGCTCTCATGAGACTCCACCTGGAGTACTGCATTCAGCTCTGGGGTCCCCAACATAAGAAGGACCTATTGGAGCAAGCCCAGAGGAGGGCCACAAAGATGATCAGAGGACTAGAGAAACTTTCCCATGAAGAAAGGCTGAGAGAGTTGGGGTTGTTCAACTTGGAGAAGAGAAGGCTCTGGGGAGACCTTATAGCAGCCTTCCAGTACCTGAAGGGGGCCTACAAGAAAGCTGGAGAGGGAATTTTTACAAGGGCATGCAGTGATAGGGCAAGGGGTAATGGCTTTAAACTGAAAGAAGGTATGTTTAGGTTAGACATAAGGAAGAAATTCTTCACTATGAGGGTGGTGAGGCACTGGAACAGGTTGCCCTGAGAAGCTGTGGATGCCTGTCCTGGTTTCAGCTGGGATAGAGTTAATTTTCTTCCTAGTAGCTAATATAGTGCTGTGTTTTGGATTTAGTATGACAATAATGACAGCACACTGATGTTTTAGTTGTTGCTAAGCAGTGCTTACACTAGTCAAGGACTTTTCATGCTCTGCCAGGTGCACAAGAAGCTGGGATGGAGCACAGCCAGGACAGCTAACTCAAACTGGCCAAAGGGCTATTCCATACCATACGACGTCATGCTCAGTATATAAAGCTGGGGGGAGTTGATTAGGGGGCAGTGATCGCTGCTTGGGGACGGGCTGGGCATTGGTCGGCGGGTGGTGAGTGGTTGTGTCACTAGTTTTTTTCCTGGGCTTTGTTCCTCTCTCACTTTCTTGTTGTTTTCCTTTTCATTACATTTTTTAAATCAATTATTAAACTGTTTTTATCTCAACCTCTGAGTTTTCTTACTTTTGCTCTTCTGATTCTCTCCCCCATCCCACCCCGGGGGGTGGGTGAGCAAGTGGCTGTGTGGTACTTAATTGCCAACTGGGGCTAAACCATGACAATGCCCCATCCCTGGAAGTGTTCAAGGCCAGGTTGGATGGGGCTTTGAGCAACCTGATCTCGTGAAAGACATCCCAGCCTATGGCAGGGGGGCTGGACTAGAAGGTCTTCGAAGCTGCCTTCCAACCCAAACGATTCTATGATTCTATGATATAGCTACTTACCCAGGTTTAGCACCTTATATATATTCTTTTGAGTACTTTCATATTCGTATAAATTGCCCAAGGCAACATTACCATTTTTATAGATAAAAATCAAATATTAATAACACAGCTGATGAGATACTCATGCTCCCTTAGGAGTCTCACAGGATCCAGGGGAGACTTGCAGGATCCAAATGAGTCACCATCCATAAAGGTTCTCTACTGTAAAGCCATTTAAGTAATTACAAAATTTAACAAAGCAAAGCAAAATAATATTCGTCCCCCAAATAATGGAAAACATTAAGGTCTGCAGGGTGCACAGGTCTGCTTAGACCCATGGCCCAGATTCTCACAATATGTTTGTGGTAATTAGAGTATCTTATTAAAACTAATTCCCCTCCAGATCTCCCACAGAAATCCTCCAAGTAATATCTGTAGTCTTGCCAAAGCAAATTCCTAAATTATATCATTCTCTGTTGGGCAAGCCCCTACAGATATTATTTGAACAGTGTTGAAGAATCCTACAAATGAAATGGAAATGTGTTAATACTTTAAAGCTCATCGGGTTCAGAAATCAGTCACTTCAGTTTCTCACTTGTTTCTCAAACACCCCCTTCAGACTCTAGCATGCTTTCTCAATGTTACTTATCTGCCATGATGTATTGAGTTTTACAGTTTTCCTTTCTTTAATTGCCAGCTTTTCAGTATTTATTTTATTATTCTTTCTTGTACATAGACCTTTCATTTTGGCTCATTTCACTTTTGTGTAATGGATATTTCCTGCTGCTCCATCTGTCTGTCGCATTTCTTTTCTGACAGCGTAACACGGAGGCGAGTTTTGACATACCCATGTACACTGATTAAGAGCTTGAATAGTGTATACCATTGCCGGGTCAGCCAGGAAGGGAGCTGTGGAGGGCTGCTGATGGGTGCCCATCCTGCTGACCCTCCCCACTGGCCTGGGAGAGGGTGCACTGCGGTTCACAGATGCCGTGGCAGGGATTGCACTCTCAACAGCTCCAATCCCAGCTAGCTGAAAAGAACCGTGGTATTACCTAAGGCCTTGTCCAGATGCTGTCCGGAGAGGTCATTAAAGTAACAATCCCTGTTATCATACTTTCCAAGCCAAAACCTATTAACACAAGCCACATAAATGAATGATGTGAATACAACCCACACTCACATGGCCTGTACTACTTGGGTAACAGAACGTCCCAGCAGCACTCACCTAAGGACCAACCCATGCCCAGAGGGTATCTTCCAACCCTTGCTAAGTGATCTTCATTCCCTGTTCTTCCTAAAAGTGCAGTCTCACAAGGGGAAGGAGAGAAGACAGTTCTTAAGCCCTAAATGAACATTTTCCTCCCATCCACCTCTTTTTCTGGTTCTCTAATGTACTGAAATCTTTCTAACTTACACTTAGATCACTCCCACCTAGCTTCACATGTTTGTTCTGCAATATAATGTCTTTCCCACCAGTACTAATAACTGGCACCAGCAACACACTGGTTTGTGTCCAGCTTAAAATTAGTAATGCCCCATTTGTTTTCAGGCTGTCTGTCTGATTTCCTCTGGTTGTAAACTTGTCCATTGGTCTATGGAGAACTCATCACACCTGGCTGCTGGCCATGCCCTCTCTGTCCATGCTCTGCCAACTTCAGCAAATGTTTGCAAATTGCCCTCATCCCTCAGAACTCCTCAATTTTTTTCCAGGGAGATGGAAATTATTTTCGATTGTACTGCTTGATATCTTTTTTTCCCATCTAAAGCTCAACCTCACACTCTGCCTGTCTGCTGTCCACAGCGAGTTTCCTTTCTTGCAGCATTTAGGGATGTCATCTTAATCAATGTCACAATACAATCACCTTCCAGAAACTTCTGTTTGCGCTGAGTGACTTTTCACTGGAAAACTAATTGTTTTGTTGAGCTTTAATTCTGGCTCCTGCAGAATTCAGTATTTGAAACTGTGTTCATTCATTTTTAAGACTGTTGTGAAATCAGCTCAGGTTCAAGGATTTGTTTCTCTCCTGCCTTTTCCCACCCTCTCTGCACCTCCCAGCTTGTCTAAGGAATCAGCTCCCAGCTTTGATTACTTAAACCAGTGATCAAACACTACCACAGTCACGGCAGTGGATATTTCTCTATGTCCACGGAGGCACTGTGCCTATTTTGGTTAGATGCTTTTGGGAAGATGCAGTCAATGCTCCCTACAGCTATAGCTTAGTACACACACACAGAGCACAACCACCAACTCCGACGATGACTGAGGTAGCAAAACCAGTAGATAGATTCTATTCACACCCAAAACAGTAGAAGCTAAGTGTAGCTTCAGTTGTTTACTGCAGTCTCCAGGGTACAAACTGGAGAAGAATCTTTGTAAGGCTACCTGTAACTCTACTTGCAGATTGTTTAAAAGAAGTAGAATGATGAGCATCCTTTTTGTGTGTTTTGTATTTGGAGGCCACAGAAATCAATAACAATACTATAATAGCAAATATAACTTTGCACCCTGGGTTGATATGAATACCATTTGACTGGATTAATTTGTTTGGCCTAAAGTTTATTCATTGTTTATATAGTTTTGAGGCAAAGAACAGAAATTATATTCATGGGACAGAATCCTGTCTTGGCTAGATACTGTGAACAGTGAAAAATACACTGTGCCCCAAATGACTCTCATCATCATATTAGACAATAACTCAATAGAGACTGATGAGAAGCACTGGTCTTGGTGAGCAGGCAACTGTTTCGGTGCAATAAACACATATCAATTGAAGCAAACTATTTGCACTTTGAAACCCAGAAAATTGTGCTAAGAAATTTCATAAGATTAATTTTGTTCATTAAGTCTGATTTTTCTGGCACTTGAAGTGGAATGCAAAGAAAATAGGCTCTTCTAATGTGCTTTAACACTTTCAGTTTCATATTTTCAAAAGAAAAAAAAAGGCAAAAAAAACATTGAAGGTTACTGGCTAGGATGAGGTCTAGGGATAAGATTTCTGCTAGCTCCAAGCTGGCTTCCTGTTCTTGTCATCTGGTGCATAATGTTACAGTTTTCTATAAACTCTATTAATCTTTCTTTCCCGTCTGATTCTGGCTGCAGCCATATTATTCACCAGCTCCCTGTTTACGAATTTTACATAAACAGTCAGAAAAGATAAAGTCACAGTGGGAAAAGGGAAAGCCAGCATCACCTGAGTACCTCTCACCTCTTGCCTTTTTCAGTGATATAACTGAAATCATTGACTGCCCTATTTGCCTGCAGTACAGCAGCATACAGTTCCTAGCGAAGTCCCTTAATGGGTCAGACCATTAGAGTGCACAACTCAGTGCACTCAAGCATGCATCTCTCATACTAATTGTGTCCAATCAGATAACAAGATCAGTACAGACTCTAAATCATTTAGGCTTGTTAAAATGCCACTGCTAAGGCTCTTTGTGCCGTTTTCAGGGTGTAGCTGCTTCATGCTGTGATATGCTCTAGAAATAAAGCAAGAAGGAGGAGGAAAAAAAAAATTTCCTTTGTATGTTCGTAGATAAATTTCATCTTTTGTTTCATTAGTAATTTGTTAGATTTCATCCCTGTCATATGCCCTAGTATTTTTTTTTCTTAAAGTGAACAGTGCTGGTCTGGGGTTTTGGTTTTGTTTGTTTTTTCTTCTTTCTGTTGTTCTATTCAGAAAGCTGCAATGCTGACTAGCTGTTAAAGGAGATGGCTACATATATATGAAACACACAGTGCGTTCTCTGCGTATGTTGTGCAGATGCAGGAATCTGACTTTGTCTCTTCCTCTAAACCACCTCAGCTTCCTGTAAAGATCAGGTTTATACTCCTGTATCACAACAGCAGTTCAATGTGTTTAAATCCTTTTATGATTAAATTCAAATGTATGATATAATCTTCACAATTTAGTTTTTCAGCAATAACTACTTCCTCAGTGGATAAATCCATCTCAACCTCATATGGCCTTCTACAGCCACGTGCCTGCACCTGTGAAACACAAGGTCGTGTCAGGTAGCACAAGGGCTGAGCAGTGACCTTGAGCAGAGAGAAACTCCATTACCTTCTCAGCGGGCTTTCTGCGATTACTGCAGGCTAGGGTTCAAGTGCATTAGCAGAGAATAGAGGGAAGCTAACAGCCGAATGTTAAAATGCTTCTAGCACTTTTCCCCCTTTTTCCTGCTAATTCAAATAGCTGAAGGGGCAGACACAGTTATACTTCCATTAGACAGGCTGAAGTTGATTAAAATGTCGCATATTCTGGGTATTATCCACTGGGTTACTTTAAAAATTGCTATTTACATAACCTTTGTGAATTACTTCTAACGTCCTATGAAACATAATCACTGTCAGATGATAACCAGGCATGAAAGTACCTAAAAGGTCAAAATGTGAATTTAAATTTCTCTAAAATTGCAAAGGTGGCTTACCTCTCTGATTCCTTCTATTTAGTTGAAGTGATAAAGTCACTCTGCTGGTAGTAAAACATTCAACTCTACTTTTTGTAAATCTGTATTTGTAATAAGACCCTGGAAAATAAAAGTCAAGGGAAAAAACAATATCCCTTCTGTTTAAAATGCAATGTTTGGAAAATATTTTTCTTAAATCCTGTGCTTGATCCCCAATATTTCTGCAATGGCTTTTTAGTGTAGGAGTAGAAAGAATACCTATGGTACAGCTCTGAGTAAGGTCTTCTGTTAGGTAAAATATAAGTAAAAGTCTGCTGGTACAAGACAATATATATGTAGTTCTATCTATAATGAGAACTTATGTAAAAGTTCATGTGTTCTTTTTTAAAATGTCACATTTTTGTGGGTATATTTCAGCACAAATAGTATGAAAAAAATATTTAAGTGCCCCAAACCCAGCAGCCCTAATAAAAGATGAACCCATCCATCTATCAAGTGTGTAAAGTGAAAAAATCAGAGTTTAGAAACAGACTTTAGTTTCAAGCCTCTCAGGCACTATTAGCAGGGAGATGCTGACTCTCTCAGCCAGAATGAGAACTTGTTTCAGTCTTGCACACAATCTGCAAGTCAAGCAAAATCGAGCAGTGGCCTTTATTGTGACCATGCCCAGCTCTCTGCAAAGTTGTAAGCAGTGCTGGGCACCCTCCTGCCAGCTCTGTGCCTGTGCAAGGGCCATTTGCAGTAAATAACATT
Organism: Mycteria americana; assembly: GCF_035582795.1. Classification (NCBI taxonomy): domain Eukaryota; kingdom Metazoa; phylum Chordata; class Aves; order Ciconiiformes; family Ciconiidae; genus Mycteria; species Mycteria americana. The sequence goes on from NC_134396.1 coordinate 61,878,868, forward strand.
GGACTGTGTGAAACACAGGTGTGGGGGTGGGAATAAGAAAGTAGCAGTTTTCCAAAAGACAAAAACTGTCACTGTCCCAAACAGGCACTGTAGAAAGGAAATGAATGTATTTAAAAGAAGGCAAAACCACCAATGTTTCATCTGCCTGGGAGCCCAGCTGAGGGCTCTTCCAGGGAGTTAGACGAACACGCCTTTATATCCCTGCACTTGTGTTGTTGATTCTGCTCTCCACCGTGTACCCCTTTTATCACATCCAGACTTTCTTCCTCTTTGTTAAATTGCAAGCAGGGCACAGGTCTAGTTCCTGTGACTTGGTGAAGGCACCAAATTGTTCAACTAATGCAAATAATGTGTATTAATGACAAATTTGCTTATACTTCTTAGATTAATAAACATAATCTGTGAAGAATCTTTCTCCAGATAAGTTTTCTGTAATGCCCTTCTCGCTGCAACATTCAGTTGTCACTGCTGCAGACCCTCAAGCCAGAGGCAGCTGACAGCAGTCCCTCTGAAGCCCAGCAGCACCGATGCTGACACAAAGTGCATACACAGCTGTCATGGATGGCTAGAGGCAGACAGCCTCCTTGGGCAACCTCTCCTCCAGGAGACATGGTTGCCATGTCTCCTCCTTGCTGAGATCTCACATGAACCTGCCTTGAAAATGCTGCCTTAGCAAAGGTGATTTCCTTTTTGGGGTGCATGTGATAAAAAAAATACACCCTCCTCAAAAAACCGACAAACTCCCACTGTGACTCCATGGTAACATCCAGGATTTGTTTGGCACAGATAGATCATTTGTAATAACCATATTAATTATGATTTAGACTTCATCTAAGGTTCTGAAATGACTTAACATACATCAAATAAATCTTACATTGCTCAGACATATCGTGCTTTTACAGCTTTTAAGCTAAAGCACAGGTAAAGTAGGATTTTTTTTTTTTTCAAATTCAGAAATTTTAAGACCAGAAGGAACCTTTATACCATCTGTCTGCTTGTCCATTACATTTCATCCGATTCCTACTCAACCGAAGCCATTAAAGTTCTGTGTAAATAAGAGTATGCCCATGCTGTTACAAATGTCTGAGTTAGCTTATTTGAAAGTGCCATCACCCCACCAATTAAAATATGCCTATGATCCTATTCCATTGTAACACCTTAGGTCAGCCATTTTATATCACATTTGCAACAAATTGGTCTGAATGCAGGATTAGTTTCCGTGTCAGTACACCTTCCAGCCAAATGCTGGTAATTTCTATAAATGTCCTAAGTCTCACACCTGCAAGCATATGCATAAACCCAACAACACATTTTTCAGAAGGGAATCACTCCTCACTCAAAAATAGAGAATCCATCACTTTTATTGGTAAATTATTTTACTGGATAATCAGCATCATTTAAAAATGTGCTATATTAGTCATTTGAATGTGGCTGGCTTTAACTTGCAGCCATTCACTCTTGTTATGCACTTCATAGCTGGTTTAAAGAGCTCTTTAGTCTCAGGTATTTTGTCCCCCTGAAGCACTTACACACCATAATCAAGCTGCCTCTTCAATGATATGATGAAGTAAATGGATTAAGCTCTGTGTGTTCCTTGCCAAAAAAGAGCTTCTCTAGCTCTAGAGTGTGATTATATGCCTCCTCTGATTTTCCACATATTTTTAAAGCTATGGGGAAAAACCTGTATATGATCTTCCTGGACAGTACTGTCATATGCCACACAGAGAGGTTTATGTGCCTTCTTTATTTCTCCTAGTTTTTTATTTCCCTGCTTATACATCTAAATATCACATCAGACTTTAAGTCACAGAAGTTCATGCAGAGTTGGTTTTCTCCTATGATCTTTAAATCCTTCCAGATCAGTGCTTTCAAGAATATAGATGCCCATTCTGTATGACATAGTGGTGGTTTTTTCCCCTAGATTAGTATCTTTTCCTGGATTTTGTTAAAATCGTTTTTGTTCTAATATCCATCCTTGTTTAACAATGTATGGCCGTTGATCAATGTTTACAGATATGGTGTACTGTTACTGTGTTGATATGGTGTATTTTATCAGAATTTCATGCAGTTTTAAGCCTGACACTTGAAGTCTAAGATTATTAACTCTACAGAATTACCTTTGTCAGCCAAGCTTTATGAATAATATCAAATGAGCATAATTCAGTGGCTAAATTAGGAATCACAGGAAAACTCTGGTGGGGAGGGAGCTCGGGAGGTGCCTGATGCAAGGAGCTGCTCACAGCAGGGCCAGGAACTGGGGGCTGCTCTTAGATGTCCCCCAGAGCCAGTCCTTGTCCAGATTCAGCCAACCCTGGTCCTCCAGCCTCTCCTTACAGGCTGAGTTCTCCAGCCCTGCCCACCTCAGTGATGATCACCTCTGCTGAGCTTGCTTGGGTTTATTGATGTCTTTCCTGTACTGGGGGTCCAAAACTATGTGCAGTATCTAGGTGTGGCATAATAAGTGCCAAAACAAAGGGGAAAATCCTGTCCCTTAATTGACTGGCTAGTTCATACAGCCCAGGATCCAGTTGGCCTTCATAGCTGCCAGAGCACACTGCTGGCTTGTGCTCAACTCCCTGTCCACCAGGATCCCCCAGCATTTCCTTCAGAGCTACTCCTAACCAAGCAGTCCTCAGCCTGTATTGCTGGAAGGGTTATTCCTTCTCAGGGGCAGGGCTTCCATTTGTCCTTGTTGAATTTCAGAAGATTTCAATCGTCCTCTTCCTCCAGCCAGGTCCCTCTGGATGGTAGCCCTGCCCTTAAGGATATCTATCAGTCTCACCAGTTTGGTGTCAACTGCAAGCTTGACACGAGTGCACTCCCTCTCCTCCTCCAGGTCACATAATCACTGTGGTGGGTTGACCCTGGCTGGATGCCAGGTGCCCACCAAGCTGCTCTATCATTCCTCCTCCTCAACTGGACAGGGGGAGAAAAAATACGAGAAGCTCGTGGGTCGAGATAAGGACAGGGAGATCACTCACCAATTACTGTCACGGGCAACACTGACTCAACTTGGGGAAATTAATTTGATCTATTACCAATCAAATCAGAGTAGAGTAATGATAAAATAAAAACTAAATCTTAAAACACCTTCTGCCAACCCCTCCCTTCTTCCCAGGTTCAACTTCACTCCTGAATTCTCTACCTCCTCCCCCCTGAGTGGCACAGGGAGATGGGGAATGAGGTTTGTGGTCAGTTCATCACATGTTGTCTCTGCCACTCCTTCCTCTACATATTCTTTCCCTGTTCCAGCATGGGCTGCTCTCTCCACAGGGTCACAGGTCCTGCCAGGAGGCTGCTCCAATGTAGGCTCTCCACAGGGTCACAGCCTCCTTCAGGTGCATCCACCTGCTCCAGTGTGAGGTCCTCTATGGGCTGCATGTGGATATCTGCTCCACCATGGACTTCCATGGGCAGCAGGAGGACATCCTGGCTTACCATGGCCTTTACCACCGGCTGCAGGGGAACGTCTGCTCCAGCACCTGGAGCACCTCCTCCTCCTCCTTCTTCACTGACCTTGGTGTCTGCAAAATTGTTTCTCTCACATATCCTCACTCCTCTCTTCTGGCTGCTGTTGTGCAGCCATTTTTTCCCCTTCTTAAATATGTTATCACAGAGGCGCTATGACCATCGCTGATGGGCTCAGCCTTGGCCAGCAGTGGGTCCATCCTGAAGCTGGCTGGCATTGGCTCTATCGGACATGGGGATAGAGCTAGCAACTTCTCATAGAAGCCTGTAGCCACCCAGCTACCAAAACCTTGCTACGCAAACCCAATACATTCACAAACAGGACGTATCCCAGTACAGACCCCTGCAGTAATCCCCTTGTTACTGGCATTAACCACTCCCCTCTGAGTCCAGTCATCCAGTCAGTGTTTCATTCATCTGGTTGCCCACCCATCCAGACCATAACAGCCTGCCTTGGATTCAAGACTATTGTGTGAGACAGGGTCAAAAGCTTTGCTAAAATTGAGGAAAATGGCATCCATTGCTCTCCCCTCATCCATATATCCTGTCACATTATCACAGAAGCAATTAGGTTGGTGAGGTATGATTGACCCTTGGCAAATCCATGCTGACTCTTCCCAAATGGTCCTCCTTACCTGTGTGGATACAGTTGTGTTTGAATTAATATTAGACTAATTACAACATCTTCCTTAATGACCTTCTCATTTCAACATCTTCATTAAGGGACAATGGGGCCAACTGCACCCTCAACAAATTTGCAGACAGAAAACTGGGAGGAGTGGCTGAAACATGAGAGAGTTGTACTGTCATTCCGATAGACATGAACAGGCTGGAGAATTGGGAGGACAGGAACCTCATGAAATTGAACAATGAGATATGAGAAGTCCTGCATCTGGGGAAGCATAACGTAGGCACTAGTAAAGGCAGGTAGCTTATGGGCCAGAAGGCAGCTCAGCAGAGAAGGACCTAGGGTCCTAGTGGACAACAGGCAGAGCATGAGACAGCAATGTTCCCTCACAATAAGGAAGGCAAACAGCCTCCTGGGCTGCTCTAGGCAGAGCATTGCCAGCAGGTCCAGGGAGGTGATCTATCTTTTCTACCCAATGTCTGAACTGCTGAGTACAGTTCTGGACTCCCCAGTACAAGAAAGACATGGACTTACTGGAGCAAGCCCCGCTCAGGGCCACAAAGATGATTAAGGGACTGGAGCATCTTTGCCATGAGGAGAGGCAAAGAGAGCTGGGACTCTTCATCCTGCAGAAGAGAAGGCTCAGGAGGATCTTCTCCATGTGTATAAATGCCTGATAGGAGGGAATGAAGAAGAGGGAACTAGCCTCTTCTCAGCAGTGCCCACTGACAGGGTGGTGGACACAATTAAAACACATGAAACTCCATCTGAACACAGAAAACCACTTTTTTACTGTGTGGGTAGTCAAATACTGGTACAGGTTGGCCAGAGAGGTTGTGGAGTCTCCATCCATGGAGATACTCAAAACTCAGGTGGACACAGTCCTGTGCAACCCATTTTAGCTGACCGTGCTTGAGCAGGGGGATTGGACTGGAAGATTTCAAGAAGTCCTTTCCATTCTAAACCATTCTGTGATTCATTAATTTCAGCTGCAAGTTCCATCTGTTAACCTAAATAAATGATGTATTTTTAATTTATAAATATTTTTTTATCAAGATTGTCATATATTCATAGTGTCTGCCTGTATCTTTTTAACTGACCATACCCAAAGGTGGGAGTTTATTGATATGAGTTTATTCATGTTCAAAAGCATATTGGCATTGCTCAGATGTTATAAAGTTCAGGCATGAGCACCTTTGGCCTACGAAGAGTGGTTATGGCATTTCCAGCCTTTCCTAGCTTATGGTCTTTTTGACATAATACTAATGTCCTAAGCATATCTAAGCTGGTGGTTGTTCTCCCAAAGTGATTTGTATTTATGAGGGATACTGCTAACACATGGTGTCCTAATGGAGACTCATTTTATTAGTGAGAGGAGGGGGGTTTGTGTGTGTGTGTGTGTGTGTGTGTGTGTGTATGTTTTTTCTAACTTGGTTTTGGATCCAGGATTAATTTTTCAGGAATAATGTTGTTATTTTGCAGTTTTTATTAGATATAGTCATGACTACCTGAACACATTACTGCTCCACAGGGGGAACACTGGCAGACACAAGGCTCTCTGCCAGAAATACATAATCTCCCTATGGGGCAATAACACACACAAGTGATCACGACTATACAGTTGTATTTATTTAGTTATTTAGATTTATTTCAGCTCCTCACTGTATCCTGTAGACCCATTTTTTGAAAGATAAAAGGAAGACTGTAAACATTAATGTTGAAGCTCTCAAAGTCAGTGAGTCAACATATATACTGGATTTAAAAAGAATCTGAGTGAATATGTTGGGGGTTTTTTTAATTTCTTAAAAGAAATGGACACATCTACTTTCAGTGTCCCTCCAGGAACATTTTCCTGACTTACCCTTTTCCTTTCGGCCTCAGGCTACTCTCTGTAAACATCAAGGCAAAAGTTGACCTTACAGCCTTCTCCCTAAGTGCTCGCTCTAGCAGCTGTTTTGTTTCTAGATCCAGTTGATAACCGAAGGTAATACAGCATGTGTAACCCCATGTGAAGCAAACTGACCTCGTCTTACTTTCTTTCCATATGGAAACAGGGCAGTGCCTGTGATTTACAGCACCACCCTCCCGGTTTTTGCTGCTGAGCTCACCAAGTGTCCACCCCCTCCTCCTCCTTTCCCCATTCCTAGGATCAGGCTCCCCCACCACTCAGTCCCCCCATCTGGAAAGTCCTCCACGTACTTAATTGACTCCGCAGCTCTCTTCATTTCCCATCAGAGGAACTATCTTTTCTCCCTGTCTTATAACCCCTAACCTTCTCTCTAATAAAACAATCAAATCCTACTTCCCACTTTCCAAGTGCTCAATCAGTCTTCCTTGCCCTTTGCCACCCTCTTCACCCTTGCCCCACAGTCTGCAGATGCCATTCCTGTTATATATCATAATGAATGCCTGTGAATGTTTGTGAAATTTATATAAAAGGTAGTAGCTAAAGGCTGATTTTCTACCTACTGTAGAGGGAAGAATCTGACAAATCTCTCTTGTCTACTTTCAGGATAAAAGACTGATAAAGGGTTTGGTAAGAGAGACTTCAGTATTGCACATGTATTATTAAATGTGCATGTATATGTATCTTTCCATCTATATCTAGTTTTTCTGTCTCATCCCTGTACAGATGGGGACAGAGTTGATCCAAGCTCAGAAAAGCCCCGGGAAATACTGATGTTTCTGAAAGTGTTCATCCTGACTTTACTCTCCCACAGTGCAACTGCAGTACAGAAACCTTTTGTTTGGTGCACTTTATTTCTGCCTTTGCATGTGACCTGATGCATTGTTTTGCATCCTAAACCACATACTCTTTAGAGCAGGAATTATGTTGAGCCATGTCTATGTGTGAAATAAGACCTACCGGCTTGATCAGGGGATTGATGGGCCTTTATTCACTATATTCAGCTCACGAGAAAAGCCATACGCTACACGTCTCAGTAAATGGAGCAGAGAATATTTAAGGGGAACTTCTTCTACCTTCTAATTTTGTGGGCAAATTTATAAAAAGTCCTTTTATTTTCCAACTTCCCATTTTGTCTGTCTCAAAATCACTTGCTAGCAATAGAATGAAAATCTGTGCAGACCATTGGTGGTTCGTTGACCATAGTCTGAGAGCCATTAGCAGGGCTGGTACCAGTCATCTAGTCTATAGATGCATATTTAAAAATACTTTTTTTTTTTGTTTTAATTAATTTTCAGGCCTTTTCTCTTCTTGTGCAAATGTTACAACAATTTGGCTTTATTTATTATTCCAAATACTCCTAAGCAGCGACTTTTTTTTAAAGATCAAATATTTTAATATTTGCTAAAAGCTAAATAAAATTTATTCCTTTGGTTACATCATTTGCTGTTCTTATTACTCCATTTACTTACTGCAGCCAAGGAACAGAAAGAATGCCAAACAATAACTATAAGAAGTACACACATGCAATGCTCATGGACTATATGGGCCTGCCAATTTTACTGAAGAAATTCACTAATAGAGATGATAGATCGGGCAAAGGATATTTGTGCCTGAAAGCCCAACTTTTAAGTGCCTAATACAGTGAAGTGGCATCACTGACCAAGGTGATACATCCAGAATTCCTGTAGAGTTCATGTAGATGGTGGGCTCCAGCATGTACGTGATCACTCCTTGTCTTCTGGCATTCCTCAGTAGAAGATGCAGTCCCTCCTCTGGAAGCAGGGCACCTTCATCTGTCCCAAATCTAGACCCCTGTTCTTTATTGAGCAAAGGTGTCAACCATTCTTTGGGGGAGTTCAACACTGCCCAATCTTTCCTCAAAAGAAAGCCACCACCAGTACAACTGCTGCTAGTAACAGGTCTCTCTGCCACGTAACAGCTGGGTTCAAAGTGAGTTAGCAATTCTTGTGAATCCCTACGCTCCACACAAAGCAATAAACCCAATAGACTTTGGATTAAATAATAAATGTCATCTGATTATGACATCATGGAAAAGCATAAAACTAGTGGTGTTGCAAGAATGTGTCTCATGTCCTTGTATTTTAAATACAACATCAGCTGAGCTGCTTTAACACACTTCTAAATAAAAAGATATTTTTAAAATTGAGCAAAAGCAGTATCAGTGTTCTTGAGATAGGAAGCAGAATTAGACTTCTAGGACTCCCATTTACAACTCAGAATTTTGTTCCTTTTTCTACTATAATATTTCTAAAAACATCGTCTAAAGATAGCACTTCATACATTCTTCACTCATTTACTTCATTGCCTATAAAGTCAATCCCCTTTCTTTATGTATCTTAATTAGCAGATCACACAAACAAAAAAAGAAACTTCAACTGGTTTTTTTTTTTAATTTCTCTGAAATACAGTGAATAGCAGTGGATTTTTTTTTTTTTTTTTTTAGTTAACATTGATTTCTGGAAGAGAACTGGAAATCTCCTAGCATGGAAATGTCTGTTATATAGCACCACAGTAATCTTTAAAGCTAGATTCATTTCTGCAGAGTGACAGAGGGAAGAAACATAAACAAACCACTTTGAGAATGTATAAGCAAAAATATGTTCACAGGGCCCCTTTATTATAACAGAGACTTTAAAAAACCTTGTAATACCGCAATTAGAAGGGGAGAGCTGTTCGCTACGCAGGCTGTAGCTGGTCAAACAGATGGAAGACTCCACTGAGTCCTTTACCAGACACCTGCCAGTCTCTAAATGACAGCACGAAGTCTGGACTGTCCCTTAATGGGACATCTGTGTCTCTGAATTTATAACTGCCACACTGCAAGATCACAGACACTGGAATACCCCAAGCCACTGCTTGGACACATACCTGATCATCATTATAGTATTATTCACATGTGCCAGAGCTTTATAGGGAAATGATTAAATGACATTATACACCCACCACTAACTCTTCATGGCAGGATGGAGGATTTTTGAGTGGCTGGCAGAATATGATTGTAGTCTAAGTGAAACAGATTTGGTAGAATAGTTTCAATTATGTACCTAAAGAAAGGTTCTGGACTGAATACAGCCTTATCAAATGCAGTTCACTGAGTCTGAAAGCAGCTGTAAATTCAGTGGAACTAGGAACTGCAAACCATGTAATTTGAAAATGTTCATCATCCAGTACACCCTGCAGATTATAGACAAGGCCATTTTAGTTAAACAAGTAACTCAGAAATGTCTCAAAATGATGGCTAATCACAAAGGGACGAAACAATTGTTACCTCTTGCTTTAACAGCTCCACACTTTAGTGCAACACTTGCAGCGATGTGAGGCTGAAAGTTGAACAGTTCCCATTGTATTTACTCCTAGGCCCCATAAATTTTTGCTATTGTAAGTGGTGCAAAGACAGAAATAGACATGATGAAACACAAAAATGTGCAAAACCTGCCAAGCTCTCTCCCTTGCTCACAGTCCTTTTTGGCTTATTCTGAAACATATGCCATTGTAAAACTGTTAGAAGCCCCTTAGGATCCCTGAGTCCAGTAAATTAACAGGCTGCACCACCTCTTGAATATAGGAAGATATAAGAGAGTCCTGCAAGAAGCCCGAAAGGAATGAGCACTGGGAGTGCAGGAGAGCAGAGGAGAGAGCAGAATGAGAAGAAATCTCCTCCTGAGGTTTCCAAATGGGAAGTTTCCTACTAAAATCATTGTATTCATCTGGCTGAAAAAAGATCCCTACAGATTTTCTACAGATGTCTCCTAAATGCTGCCTTTGTTTTAATTCCAGCAGGGAAGCTAATTTGCCAACGATGCTTAGGGCACAGGTGAACTAAGGTTTTCTGTCTCCATAAATGGAGGGAGGCCCAAAGAGACTATATACCTCAACAGTACTTTCTTTGAGGCCTAAATGAGGATTGAAAGTTTTGAAACCTACCAGTTCAGCTGAAATGCTGGGGAACACATATGTGTTGGATTTAGAAATATAACCAACCCATTCAGATCCTCACCTTCAATTATGCTTGAAAGGCTGTAAATCATTTCATAATGACACGGAAGTGGTTTCTTCACAGATGTACTTTCAAGTCTGTTAAGTATTCCAAAGAAATGCTATGATTGCAGAAGAGAAATCTGCATCAGGAATTTACTTGCTGCAAATTTTTGCATCTCACTGTGAAGACAGCCTGCTTTGCAGGTTGAAGAAGAGCAGAAAAGGGAGTCATAGAAAATTCTGTTTAAACTTTCATCTTGAGACTACAAACTTGAAGTCTCTGTATTTTCCCAGGTGTGACAGGTCCTTGTGTAGGATAAATGCACAATGTTCCCCCTCCCTTGCACTGTATATTTGCCCTTCTTATTCCAGTCCCTAACTCTCTGATGGTAATGGTCTGCAGGAAGCTGTGTAACAGTACGGGTAAAAGACACTGAGATATTAACAACCTACAGCCAATTAACCAGCCTTGCTTTACTTGATTGTGTTTATCAGATGCACACATTCAGTTTTTTTCAAAATCAAAAATAGACAATACTTGATGTAATATCAATACCTTATATTAGTTTTAGCTCTTCTCCCAATATTTGTAATTTCTTTTTTGCGCTCACCACAAATTACAAAGCATAATAAAACTACTTTGTCCTCATTACAAAGCATAATAAAACTACTTTGTCCTCATTACACGTTATAGAATGGAAGGTTTACAGACCTTTTGAATCTTTTCTCTGCCACAGTTTTATACTCCTGCTCATTGCTGCTTCAGAAGTCTTTCCTTCCAGATGTGGCAGTCCCAAAGGCAGTTCCTTTGGGAATGGAAATACAGAGAAGGAAGAACAAGTTGCTTGACTCTGCACTGAATTCATCCACAGTCCGTGCTTATGAAAACTAAAAACATGTTCTCCCTGCTCATAACATTCCGTGTAATCATAGGTAAGTAAAGTTAATCAACTGTCCGTATTAAAATAAAAAAGAAACCTCTTCTTTCTTCATGAGAATCCTGTAAATTCTCTAAAGAATTCATGCACTAGCCACATTTTACTGACTACCTGTTATTTTTAAATTCTTTTCTTTAAGCAAGAGCAAATGAGAATTGTTAAGTGTTTCTAGGAAAAAAGAAAAAAATTCTGTTCGGCGCTAAGTTTCTCCTTATAGCACCTCCTGCTAGAGTATTCCATGGATTGCTTTGTGAGTTAGACCAGCAAAGTCATAACATAGTACAATCATTCGAAAGACAGACTTGCACAGGTTCATGCTACATATAATACTGTGTTTAAAAGTGAAGATAATTAAGCTTTGGCACATTTTACATGGGTCTTTATGGGGCAGGTCCACAAAAAGTTGTCATATGTCAAAGGGTCAAAGCAATCCCAGGGCTGCCTGAACAGTATAGTAATGCCTATTCCTGGACACTGTTTGCTTTGTAAGTGTAGGTGTAGCTTCAGAGTCAGGAGTCCAAAAGATCTTCTGAGGAGACTTCTCAGAGCTGGTGTGAAATCTTTCAGCAACTGAAGTGTGAAACTTCATGGTGAGGAAAACTTGGTGGCTGCCACAGAGAAGACCACAGGTACTGCAACAATTCGTTTTTAGGTTTTTGTGTACTCTCTTGTCCTCCAAGTGGCAGATACCATCATAGCTCACTGTGTAGGGCACTAAATGAGGCACTGTGTGATCTGCTTTTAATTTCTGTCTTCTGTCAAAGGAATATTCTCACACCAAGCTCTAGACTACTTGGTAAGTGGAGATAAACAATGGTGAAGCAATAAGGCTGTAAAAAAAGAAAAAAATATTTCAGAATTACTGTAGAGCACAAGTAACCAGGTGATACATTGTTTGCATCTAAAATGAAAATAGTTGGGGAATATAAGGTCTCTTGAGAACATCAGTCAGGAGTTTCAGTCTGCCATTTAAGTAGCTTTCCTATTATAACCAGCAAATATCTGGCCTTGATGAATTTTCCATTGCTTGAAATCTTATATCAGGCTAGGAAGGTAACAATTTAAAAGACTTCAAAAAAACAGATGATAGAGGGAATGATAGAATGGCAGTTAATGAAATTAAGATAATGGACAAAGATAGAGAAAAGTTAATTTTGCTGGCTAGTTTAAGTGCAGTGATAAGTTCAAGAATAGAAATTTATAAATTCTGATACTAAGAGATCGAATTAATCGGAAGTACATAAAATGCAGAATGTTTTTGATTCAGACAACACAGCTGCAAAAGTCATAGTTCCTCACTATTTCTTTGTATGATGTGTATGTTCAGGTCAGGACTGTTATATTGTGGTCCCTTCAATCCACCAAAAGCTTTCCAAAGTCATCATGTTACAGAGCTCACTTACATAACTCATAGTAGATTAAATTAATATGCACAGTGGCCAAGATACATCTCTGCAGAAGAATAATGGTATTAAATAGAATTAAATGAACTTGATGATAGTTGAGTCTTGCTAACAGTGTGTTTTTTCATGACATGAAGGACTGTGGAAAGACACAATGCATCATCTTACTTGTAGTATTGCACACTAAGTCAGTGAGTGTGATGCCAGTGTGATAAATCTACTTCTTACTAATGTGAGATAGCTCATTGAGTCTTCTACACCTGAAATGAGATGGTATTCATCCTTATCTCTCCAAGTAAACCAGCTTCTCAAATCAGTTCATCTTACCTGATAAAAACAGATTAAAATTTCAAATCCCAGTCCAATATGACACTTAGGTACAGAAAAGGTCAGAAAAAACTCTCATATAACAGAATTTGGATGAGAATGCTCATTCTTGACCAAGCCACCAGATATTTTGTTTAAAAGAATGGAGGTTTGCACTTTAGCCAAATTCAAGACAGAATTTTGGAGCAGTGGCAGCTCTGCTTTGGGGTTTGAGATGTTGGAAACTGGTACCACTGGCTCTGGTGCAGATGTGGACCTATTTTGCAAATAAATAAATTATTTAACTGAGGATAATATCTAGTGTTATGTAAACAGGAGGATTTTGCTAATGTCTCCACTTGATTAGGTATTTGTGTATTTCATAAGGTTTGCCTCTGGATAGTATATATGGAGCAATTTCTTTTCCTGGCCAGGGACCCTTCAAGGATACGATAAAACACTTTTTCCTTTTTTTTTTTTTTGGTGGTGCTTAGTTGCCAGTTGGGGTTAACACCACAATATAAGGTAACTACATTCTTTCTTTGGATAAAGGTCATAAGTTCCAGGAAAGAGGGACAGCAGTGTGTCATGGTGTACAGTTGAACTTAAAAAACAGACATGTATTACTGATCTGTATCTGCTATGAAAAAGAGCTGGAAAGAATCAACACTGTTGCAAAGACTATACTATGTAAATAAGGTTTCTCTGCAATAGAGCTGACAGAAGAGATACTTTAAATTTTACACCATAAGACCCAGGAATGTTTTGGGCTTCTGGAGTGCAATGAAAGTACATTAAAATGTTGTCTTTCTATACAAACTTTAGCTGAGATTGGGAAGTTCCAGGACTGGAAATACGTGTTGTCAGTTCTCAGAGATACAATGGGGGATTTTAAATATCATTTGGAAAGAGGAACAGTTAAACTACTTCACAACACAATCCTAAAAAGTGCTCTAGAGGGTTAGATAATTGCCAGGGAGACCCCATTGATTGCACGATGATTACATCAGTCACCAGATACACAGAGGTGTGACAGCCTGAACAGTAGGGAGATATGGTTTGAATGATTTAGTCCTGGTAAACAGTAAGGAAACGATAGCTCTCAAATGAATAACTGCTGCTGGTTAAAATTTTTTCTTTGCTTTTTAACTGGGATCACAATTTATTTTCTAGTAAAAATAATAAATACATTCAGTTACTCCCCCATAAGTTTAGAAAGAGGGAAAAATGCATTCTGGCAGAGAAAAATAAATGGTTTTGTTTTGTTTACATTGAAATACTGTGGATGTCCTAAAGCTATACAGATAAATGTAAACACTGCCTGTACTGGCATAATTTCATGTTACTGCAAGTAGTACGTTCCCAATAAAAGTAATGTGACTGTATGTTTCAGAGATCTGTGGTTAGAGTATAATGTGATATTGGTAGCTTGTAAAACCCCATACCTCTTCTGAATGATGCCTGCCTCCCGAGAGCCTTCACAGAAGGCTGCTGTTGTTACCCAGCCAAGCTGGCCACACCGTCACACCTCTCTTTTTCTGTGTGCATGTCTGAAATGTTTGCCAAACCGTTGTCCAGCATTCCCCTGCCATTGCAAAGAAGGCCATGGTTAGAGCATCCCCACTGAGTGTGTTAGGCAGCACGTAAAAATCACATGTGGTAGTAGTGAAGGTTTACATAAAGGCTTATAATAAGCATATGGCACTTTCATTAGTCTCAACCTCTCTATGCCTAATGCATAATGTCTGGTACTATCATTAGCACATACTGTGTGCAACTTTGAAGTAAAACAAAGGTACCACTACCCCACCACCCCCCACGAACATGCTCTTACAGAAGCTTCTGATAACTGAAAATGTCATAAAATATTACTACTGGATTAGGTTGTTTACAGCTATTTTAATCTGAGTGTGTAACACTTCTCAAAGAAGCTGGAGGAAAACAAAAAACTGTGCTTGCTGTACACACTATTTCATATGGAGATGTCTATAGAGATAAAGGAGAGAGTACTGGGTGTTTGTCTATGAGACACCTACTGAGTTCTGACAACACAGATGAAGTAGTACGTAAACAGTTTATTTTCAAACGAAAAGTTTAATATTTGGTTTCCAAAACGAGTTGGAAACACTGCTGAAAAGCACAGGACAATAGGTCTTTGGATTAGAGTGTACACTCGGAAGATACTGTCAGGCTTCTGGTAGGATTCTTTCCATGTGACTCACCTGGGCAACTTCTTATAGTTAATTATACACACAGATGAGCTCAGTATAAGCACAAAACTTGACTGCTTTAATAGATTTTTCTGTTTCCAACCTTAAACTTTCCTCATTAGAGAAAGGGTGACTCACCTCAGAGACACCTACGTATTAGAGAGTTGTGTTTTGACTCTTTCTGTCTTTAATTATTGCAGTGAATCTCAGTTCTGAGTCCTTTTACTGGGGCAGAAAATCTGATTCTGTAGAGTAGACATCATTTCTTTAGTAGTACCTCCAAGGACTGTTCTGATTTTAGAAACTTGTGCAGCAGGTCTGCCAAACTTGTTACATAGAAGTGCAGACACTATGTAACACTTGTTTCTTATGAAGGTTTTTTGCTTCTAGAATTCATATGAAAGAATGTTAGTTCACGTTTTAGAATTTAAAGAATTCTGGTCTCAAAAGGCAAACAATAACTTGTTGAAATGGCAAGGTAGTTACTGCTGAAATTAAAATGTAGTCCAGAATGTAGTTCTCATTCTAACTGAAAGATCAGTCTACCTTGACTGGACCTGTATTTAGGTCCACTGCATTACCCGTGAGTGAAAACAAATTTCTTCTTTTCTTTCTCTCTTGAATCTCTCATGTAGCAAGTTCATAGTTCATTGAAAAATGTGCATTCAGAGTGCACGCTATAATGATTTTATTGTTAATATTTTCATAAATGAGCTGTGTCCTAAATATCCTTTTTTTTTTTTTCCCATTCTGATGCAAAGTTTTCCATGGCTTAGAACATAGGTGCTTTCATGACTATTCTGGCAAGCAAAGTCTTCAGAGATAATTGCATTGTGCTCCTGAGGGAAAGTTACAATCTCAGCTGTGTTGATTTGTTGGCTTTTTACTAAAAGAAAAAAAGAGCATTACTTAATCCAGTTTTGGTTCATTGTGCTTGCTTATAATACTGCAGACACGTCAGAGTGTATCTATGACTATGATGAATGATTTTAAAATATGACATCAGGTAATTTGGAACAGAAACCTAATAAATAAGTTGAGCTTTTAGTTCTGCTCTGTTATTAGTCAATCACATAAATAAAAACAATCTTAAAGTGGATAAAGGAAGTTATTTTTTACTGCCAACATGATCAAAACTTACAACTGCTTCTGTTATTCCACTGATGTGTGATAAGTATTCTCAGAATCATAATTTTTAACAATAGGACTTGAGATGTACAACAAATATCTGTATGCCGTGGTATGATTACAGAAGTGTGTTTAAATTCCTGGGTTGCTTGTGTTATTTCTGCATCTCTCTCGGGTTTTTTTGGTTTTGTTTTTGTTTTTTTTTATCATGGGCTATGGGCACCCTTTGCTCAGAACTATAAATCTCTTTATGTTATGAAACTGCATGAAATATTTTCAATCAAAAGGTTATAGAATAAAATCCTATCTCATGGTAAAAGTCACAAAAGCTCCTTAGCATTCTGTAGAAGTGTAAGTTACTTCTAAAATCCCATTTGAAGAGAAATTTTAGGTAAATAATGAAGGATAGTATTTTTTTTATCCCACCCACCACCTTGTTTTTAGCTATTCACTTTGATGTTTAGTATTGAATGCGTTGTAGACTTCTGCCTACATCTGTAGTATATGAGCCGGTATTTTGTTCAAGGACCAGTGAAAAGACCCTTCATTACTCAAAAACCAAGAGAGAGATAGTGAGCAGCATGTATAGAAAGTATTATTACATTTTTCCTTTGTAATGTGAGGCTAGGTATAGTGCCCTTTGTACTGACTTACTGTGTCAATAACTTTCATGGACCAGTCTTTTCTGTTTCCACTTATCAATAAGGAAATTTTCAATGGCCAGTACAATTATGTGGCATTTTCTTGAAAAAATTAGTACCAAGTTTGGATGTTAGTTTCAAAATTAAATTACCTGACATCCAGAATGATGGAAGTTCCACAGTCTCTTTGGGGAAACAAAGCCAGATTTCAGGGCAATAGGTGAAGGATTTCTACATACTCTGTTCCCTGATCTTCTTGTCATCGTTTGGGGCAGTAAGTCTCACAGGACAGAGGTGGAGACTGAATATGCCTTTTGTTTTTTTCCCTTCTGTTACAACTGGTGTTTTCCTACACTTGTGTAATGAAGGCCAAGCCTATACAGGGAAAGGGAAGTTATGTGAAACCCTGTTCGCAAGCCCTGGACAGGCTCCGAATCAGGCTGGGCTGCATGCAGGTGGGACTTGCATAGGCAGCTGAGCCCAGGTGCCAGCTTCAGGCTCCTGTGTGTGGGTCAGCCAGCTGCTGAGCAGAATGGCCTGATTTGGTCAGCAAGCAGTCCAACAACAAGTTTCAGAGCAAGGCTTTAAGCAAGCCCCACTGCCAAATGAAGACTTGAGCTGCTGAACCAGTGTTTGAGGAGACAAGAAGCATGGCTCAGTTGCTAGTATGTAATCCCAAAGGATCTGTACCTCCTGTCCTTGACACTTAAATCACCTGAATGGTAGCAAAAGTGCTCCAGGGGATTTAAATTACAGCTTATATGTAGGGAAAAAAATATATCTCTTGGGCATAAAGCATAAAACATTTCGTTGTCTGTGTGAGTTTGGGACAGGGATGGAGCATTATGGGAGTACAGTTGATCCAGGAAGGTTATCTGCTTAGGAGTAAGGAGTATACATCAGATTTGTAAGATGGGGCATTGTGTTCTTGTTTGGATGCTAAAATGGTGTTTTAGCGTATGACCAACTGCATGTGAACTCTGGATGCAATGCTGTAGCTAAGAGAGTGAACACAGTTCTTGGTTATGAAATCTGATATGGTTCAAGGCTATACTCCATCAGAAAGACCACTGACAAAACACTTTCCCTGATGTGGTATATTCAGTTCAGTAGTGCTACTTAAAAAATGAAATGTCTCAAAAAAGAGCTGTTCACATGATTAGGGCTGTACATACGATCTTGAAAGCACCCTTACAGTTATGGTTGAAACATGTTAAATCCAAGAAGCTTAGAAATAAGTCATGCCTCTTTATGACCATGTCTTCTAAGTGTAGACAGCTCTTTAATCTAGCAGAAATTGTCATGAGACACACAATGGATAGAAGGTAAAGCTAGACTAGGTCACAAATTTTTAAAAACTTGGATAATTAAGTATTGAAAGAGTCCACCTGGGGACATGGTGGTCTTTTCATCACTTGCAGTCTCTAAGTGAAGGCAATATTTCTTTCAAAAATGTATCCTGTAGTTACAGTTTTGAAGAAGAAATTACTTTGTGACTTTCTATAGTCCATGTTGTGAGCCTACATGATCATAATGCTCCACTCTGGCCTTAAAATCCATTACACTATTCTTAACTAACTTTGTCAAATGACACAGAGGGATGAAGGAAGATTTACAGATCCCAAATAACTTGTGGATTCCATATGGCAGTTTTACAGATACCTTGGCAATGCTTTAGCATCACAGAATAACAGAATCACAGAATGGCTGAGATTGGAAGGGACCTCTAGAGGTCATCTAGTCCAATCCCCTTGGCAAAGCAGGGCCTCCTAGAGCCAGTTGCCCAGGACCATGTCCAGGCGGCTTTTGAGTATCTCCAAGGATGGAGACTCCACAACCTCTCTGGGCCAGTGCTCAGTCACCCTCACAGTGAAAAAGTGTTTCCTGATGTTCAGAGGGAACCTCCTGTGTTTCAGTTTGTGCCCATTGCCTCTTGCCCTGTCACTGGGCACCGCTGGAAAGAGCCTGGCTCCGTCCTCTTTGCACCCTCCCTTAAGGTATTTATACACATTAATAATATTCCTCCTGAGCCCTCTCTTCTCCAGGTGAAACAGTCCCAGATCTCTCAGCCTTTCCTCATAGCAGAGATGCTCCAGTCCCTTAATCATGTTTGTGGCCTTTTGTTGGACTGTCTCCAGTATGTCCATGTCTTTCTTGTACCGAGGAGCCCACAACTGGACACAGTACTCCAGGTGTGGCCTCACCAATGCTGGGCAGAGGGGAAGGATCACCTCCCTCAACCTACTGGCAATATTTTGTCTAATGCAGCCGTGGATATCATTAGTCTTTGCAGTAAGGGCATACTGCTGGCTCATGTTCAACTTGCTGTCCACTAGGACCTTCAGATACTGTTCTGCTAAGTTTCTTTCCAGCTGGGTGACCCCCAGCATATACTGGTGTCTGGGCTTGTTCCTCCCCAGCTGTAGGACTTTGCACTTCCCTTTGATGAACTTCATGAGGTTCCTGTCAATTCATTTCTCCAGCCTGTCAAGGTTCCTCTGGATGGCAGCACAACCCTTAGGTGTATCAGCTACTCCTCCCAGTTTTGTGTCTTCTGCAAACTTGCTGAGGGTACACTCTGTCCCATCACCTAGATCATTAATGAAGATGGTAAACACAACTGGACCCACTATTGACCTGATCCTCTTCCACCAAGGGTATTTCTTCCTTACTCCAGTCTTTCCCTCTGGTCTCTCGGACTTCAGATTCCCGAAGGCCACTCTTGCTAGTAAAGACTGAGGCAAAGAAGGCATTCAGTACCTTTTCCATGTCTTTTCCATGTCTTGTGTAACCAGGTTCCCAATCTCATTGAGAAATGGGTCCACATTTTCCCTAGTCTTCTCTTTGTTGTTTATGTACTTAGCCCTTCTTGTTGTCTTTGACATTCCTGGCCAGATTCAATTCCATTTGGGTCTTAGCTTTCCTAATGTCATCCTGGATGTTTGCACATTGAGTTTGGGTAGAAGCTTGTCATGGTTTAACCCCAGCTGGAAGCTAAGGACCACACAGCCACTCATTCACTCTCCCCAGTGGGATGGGGGAGAGAATTGGAAGAGTAAAAGTGAGAAAACTCGTGGGTTGAGATAAGAACACTTTAATAGGTAAAGCAAAAGCTGCACATGCAAGCAAAGCAAAACAAGGAGTTCATTCACTCCTTCCCATCAGCGGGCAGGTATTCAGCCATCCTCAGGAAAGCAAGGCTCCATCACATGTAATGATTACTTGGGAAGACAAATGCCATCACTCTGAATATTGGCCCCTTCCTTCTTCTTCCCCAGCTTTATAAGCTGAGCATGACATCATATGGTATAGACTATCCCTTTGAACAGTTGGGGTCAGCTGTCCCAGCCGTGTCCCCTCCCACCTCTTGTGCACCCCCAGCCTACTCGCTGGTGGGGTGGTGTGAGGAGCAGAAAAGACCTTGACTCTGTGTAAGCACTGCTCAGCAGTAACTAAAACATCCCTCCACCATCAACACTGTTTTCAGCACAAATCCAAAACATAGCCTCGTACTAGCTTCTATGAAGAAAATTAGCTCTATCCCAACTAAAACCAGCACAGAGCTCTTTGTTCATCCACGCAGGCCTCCTGTTGTTTTTGCCTGACTTCATGCTCATTGGGATGGACTGCACTTGAGCTTGGAGGAGGTGATCCTTGAATACTAACCACCTTTCTTTGGCCCCCTTTGTCCTGCTGTGCTGTCTTCC
Source organism: Mycteria americana (assembly GCF_035582795.1). Lineage (NCBI taxonomy): Eukaryota > Metazoa > Chordata > Aves > Ciconiiformes > Ciconiidae > Mycteria > Mycteria americana. The sequence continues at coordinate 61,899,205 of NC_134396.1, forward strand.
AGCAGATGGCAGTTGAAGACACCCATGAGGACCAAGGCCTGCAAACTTGAGGCTACTCCCATCTGTCTGTAGAGGGTCTGATCCACTTGTTCTTCCTGGTCAGGTGGCCTATAGCAGACACCCACTAATATGTCGCCTTAGATATTTAGGTAAATGTACCAATATATTTTGGGGGATGTAATGACAACTGTGTATTCCAGTGTAGAGGAACATCCTGAACATCCTTACAGTGACTTAGCTACTTAGATATTTTCAGATAAATGTTATTAACTCTTTAGCATGATGCTACCTAAGAATGTTGAAGCATCTTAATTGTATTAAGATGCTTAATATTTCACAATAACCTTAGTTTCAGACAAAGATGAACCTTTGGTCATATATTTAGTTGAAATTTATCTACCATAGGGTACACACAACAGCAATACATAACAAAATATATCAAATGAAGTGTACCTAGAAGCAGTGTTCTCATGTACTTCTTTGCAAGTCAGGGTACAGATGACCTCAAAGACCTTAGTAAGTTAAAAAGAGTATTTTATGATGTTGTGATTTACCTCGGATGTAAAAATGCACTCTTTGAAGGAAGTAATTTTGTTTCACTTCATAATTGAATGATATCTACTCCATCAGTTAAGAAATTAAGTCATTCTGAGACAGGAAATAAACACTGAAAACTTATCTGAAAATGCCTCAGGCAACTGATTCTCTTTCACTTAATAGTACAGACTGACTTTCCTGACGTATGTTAGAGCAAAATGCGACCTTGGAATAAGGAGGCTAATTGGGGTCTATCGCAGCAGCAAGCTAAAATGGAAAAGGTCACACCTGAGAGGAAATAACAGGATATGGGTCAACAGCAGTGCATTTTCCCTGTGTGCCGGGGCAGTGCTGGCGGTCGCGTGCCTTGGGCAAATCCCAGGGAGCTGCACCTCGCACCTTACGCTAGCCCCAAGCAGCCACCCCACAAGCGAGAGCACCTGAGCATGCTAGAGGCTACCATGGCCCCTGGATTTCCTAATGTCGCTGCTTGGTTGTCTGTCCTACCCAGTGCTTGCAAGCAAATAACAGAATAATTTTTTTCTTTTTAATCACACTTTAATTTGCTGATATGTTTCCACTTTTCCTTCTAGTCCTGTCTTTGGCAGAATTGCTCTCTTGAGTGAATTACAGTTCCTATTGTAAATCTGCTGTATTTGGCATACAGTTAAAAATGTGCTCTTATCCTCCAGTAAGAAAAACATTTGCACCCAACAATAACATGTTTTTACAGTCTCTTGTCAGAAACAAATTATCACTGTCCCAGGGCTGTACTGTCATGAGGCAGGTGCCGCACTTCTAAGCCCATTGTAACTATCTGGTGTCCTAGAGCACAAGTGAAGTGGCTATGGAAGACATAGACAAGTGTTTCTTTGATATTACAAAGCGAAGTAAGACTGACAATACAGCCACTACTTCTGTTTCCCTTCCCTTTTTACTCCATTTGTTTTTTGTTTGGTTGGTTTGGTTTGGGGTTTTTTGTGGGTTTTTTTTTCTTCCTTTTTTTTTAATTTGGCCAGGCAACCTGGCAGACCCATTCTTTCTCCCCACAAACAATTGGTCACTGATTCTTTCTTAACACAACCAGACTGCAGTCTGAAGTTTTGGAAAGAATGACCGTAGCCGAATATCAAATGGGAGACAAAGGTATCATTTAGTGTGAATTTTTCTTTTTTAATATTTTCTCTTCTCCTTTCTTATTTTTATACTCTTTATTTTCTACTGGAATTTGAGTAAATTGCGGAGTGGCTTATCAATTCTCATAATTTTTGTCTTTCAGTTCACCAATAGAAGAAAGGGAGGATCTTATTATCTTTGCTGGCTGAAAAGGCATTTATTTAAACAAAAAACTTATTTTGAGAAGAGATTTTGATGAATGGTCTTTAACTAGTAATTTCCAAAGCAAATATAATGCTGCTCAATTCTGAGTTTCTTTGCTTGCATTCCTTACTGCTGTTTTACTTGACATCTGTTTTGTCATGCCACTACTAGTTTCCATTAATAATTTTTAAGTAGTCTTGAGGCAATTATTTTATCTCTTAATGCAAAATTCTTCTTTATTTTCTTTTGTCTTTTAAGGTCTCTCAATACTGGATTCCTCCAGAATGTTTGCCCATCTGCCTTCAGAGTCATGGCCACCTGAGAGCAGCAAATAGCATGAGGCAAGGTCTTAATATAAGTTTTGTTTGTCAAAGTCTCATTTTAAAATTTTAATTATTTTAAATTATTTTAATGACAAAGGATTTTCCCTAATAACACTGCTGATTTTGGGAAGAGAGTTATCCTTGGTGGTTAAAGGATTACTGGATCATCTGCTTCTGGTATTAAATGTAATGGTGAACACTCTTTCTGTGTTATAAAAATGGTTAGGAGAAAAAGTGATCTCATGATGGACCCACACAACACACCAATTTCATCTGAATTAACCTCCTCCCGAATTCTTAAAATTAAGTTTCCTTGGAGGCTGTTTGGTTGGCTGTTTGGTTGGCTGTTTGAAAAGATATACTTCAACTATTTGATTTAATTACTGGACAGTCCCAAATTTCTCATGTATTACAGAAGATAGAACAAAGTTTTCAATGTTAGTTTTATAGGTAGAATTGTACCTAGGACTTACTAGCATAATCTATTTTTAATTATTCCTGCAGAATAATTCAGATGGGAAAGGACCTCAGGGGGGTCTCTTGTCTAACCTGCTGCTCACAGCAGTGTCAATATTGAATTTAGACCACATTGTTCAGGGCAACCTTCCAAGGATGGACGTTGGACAGCCTTTCTGGGCAACCTGTTCCAATGTGCAATTATCATCACAGCAAAAAACGTTTACATCACTTTCAGATTTCTAACTGTTAATGACGTTTTGTGTATTCCAATCACATGTATCCTAGAAAGGCTTCAGCTGTAAAGCAGGCATTTGCAATACTATAATGTTTTGTGAACTCATTCTTGTCACATGGATTCACTTTAATAGTACAGATCAGGTTTATTTACCAGTTTAGGCAACATACAATATCAAATTAAAGAATCCAGCTTTTTTTTATCAGAAATCCTGTAGATCCTACTCTGCGATTCCATTAGTTGTAATTTAATGTCATGAAAATAACATCATAAGATACTATATTCCATAAAGGAGGCTAATAGGAGTTGGTTAGATTAAAAAAAAGCAAGATAAATAAAGATCCTTAAGAATTTTCTATGTTTGTTTGGTTGGTTGGGTTTTTTACATCAGCAAATTCTAACACTATGTTTTGGAAAAAGAAATTATAATTGGGTTTATTTCCCATAACTTTCCTGTTTTGACATTTTTCTATAGCAGAAGAGCTCTGATTGAAACAAAATTTTCTTTGGCACAAGAAGTTATTGGTAATGTATGAAGAATAGTCTGAAACAAAAAAGGTCAAAATGAAACAAAAATTCAAACAAAGAATATGAATTGACTGATTCAATCCAAAACTCCTTTTAACTTTTAGTCTGTAGAAACATGAAATTTAAACTTTTTTTTGAGAAATCAAGTGAGGATAACATTGAAAGCCATTTATAGATTATTTCTTGCTCACTGTAAGGGTAATCAACTATATGTAGGATTTAAGACTGAAGTCTGTCTACCCATCTTTCTTTGTCTCCCATTCATAACTCAATTTCTTTCTACTGAGTCTCTCTTCACTGGCAGCTGAAATTGTATGGACAATAGTATTGAAAGGACACGTATAAAGCATAGTAGAGATGGAGCAGTACTTCCTACATCTTAACAAACAGGCATAGCTGAATGCTAACACACTACAGAATAGTTGCTGTAGTGGTGGCACAAAGTGTTTGGATCCTGCATGTTTACCATTCTCTACTGCACACATAACTTAAGAAGCCACACCGTCCTTCACTGCTTTGGAAAATAAGTAGCAAAGTCACAGATAGGTTACCAAACCTGTGATATTAGAAATATAAAATCAAACGGATGCAAACCTTGCTTCCAAGAAAAAGGCAAAGAGGATGGATTCTATGTTTATAGGATAACAGTCCTGAGAACAAATTTGTTGCAGGAACCAAAAAGATTAAGACTGTTCCAGGAGTGTGTAGTCAAACTGAGCTGACTTTGCTCTGGAATAATCAGGAGATAGAAATTTCTTTTACAACACAACTTAAGAATTTTATTTTGTTTCTTTAGGTTGCTTCATGCTAGATCTCCTGTGTTGTTGATCAGGTCAGTTTCCAGGAAGTGTCATTCCTGTTTGGTTTGAAGCCCACTCATGTTCACACTCAGGAATCAGGGCAAAAGAGAGATGGGACCACTTAAAATGATGATAGAAGCTCACATGTATGTCTGAGGCATTAGGACTGTGTTGATTACATTCAAATGGGCCTAAACCATTTTGGAAAATCAGTCTGGAAATCTCATTTTGGCTTGGTTAATGGACCCATGGAGAATTCTTTCCATATACAACCTCTTTGCAGTCACTTTCAGCTGAAGCCCAGTTGTACAAAGAAAGCTGAAAGTGTAAATGAGCACTGCATATTCTTTGCAAATTTCCAAAGAAGAGGTAAAAATGGCTTAATGTTCTATGTTCATCTTTATGTATTTTGTATTTATTCATAGTGTAAAGAAAAGACCTGACCTCCCTGATAATGTAAAATTTCTAAAAAGTTTTACTGCATACATAACATAACTTTATAAAAGTACAGATCAAATGCATGGTGGTCTGCTTCACATAATGAAATGAGAGGAAATAGTCTCAGTAAGAGCTGGACTTTCTTCAGATTTTATACTGATAAAATACTTCAGATTTTAGCCCACTGAGTCCATGTTTCTGAACAACCATAAATAACTATGTGCCTGATGTTTTTTGGCACAGACATAACAGTGGCTGTATGAGAAGCACTGATTCAAAGAATGGTAGAGACTTTCTTCAGGTTAGAAAAAGCAAGCAATACGAAGGTTTTGGCACTAGCAAAATGTACAGACCTACAAAAAGACAGAAATAATGAATTAGGGTTTATGTATAAAAAACAGTCATAAAAAGAACAATCTATCAGTACTCAGTACTGAGGCATTATGAGAAGCAACATTATCCAAGTAAAACCCACTTATGAGATTACTAATACACTAATCAAGCCTTCTAAAATTTATCTGGGTAATACATAGAACAGATCAGTCATTCCTGTTTAAAGGAAGCCTAAAATCTGGCTTGCTTTCATGTAATAGAACCTAATTCAATAGAGGCTCAAGTCCACAATAGGATGGGCAGCCCACACTGCAGTATTTTGAAAAGACAACTAAAAGACTTGTAGTTTTATAGTCATTGCTTTGACAAGGTACCAAGTGGATGTCATAAGGAAGAACTGAACCTTTTCTGAGACATTTGTTTCCTAAACGATCCCCATCCTATGAAATAATTCAGTCTAGCTGTACTATGCCACAAGCACAGCATGAACCTAACTGTGCTGAGGCACTTACGTGCATTCATGTTCACACTCTCTAAATCCAGCCCTCCGTGTGCCCTCTCAACAATTCTTTCATTAATGTGTCTTATACTTCATAAGGAGAGACACACAAGCAAATCAATACTTTGTGCACCCGTGAGGGGCCATGGAGCAGGGGGAAGTGTGAGGGGGGCTGCTCCCACCAACCCAGCCACAGCTCCCTGTTTCCAGCTTCACATGAATGCATCAGATCCCAAAGCCCTGCCAAGGATGGAAAAGCAAAACAGCAATTGCAGGAGCACCAAACAGGTTGGCTGATGGATTGAAGCTCCACACTGTCCCTCTCTACTATTTATAACATGACAAAGAACATTTTCTTGTTCTCTGTTGCTTTTTCCTCCCACATAAGGTGTGGGGTTGGATTTACTGCAAGGGTTAGTCTTCACTGGTCCACTGTTCGCTAAGTAGTCCTTACATTGGCAATATCTCAGCTACTACAGCCTGTGCCAGTCTGTAATTCACCCTGGTTATTTCCATGTTTTCTACTTTAAATTCCTGCAAAGGTAAAAAACCCATATATTTGCCTATTCTAGACGAGCCACAATAAGAAAAAGTAAATGATGCTGAAATTTCAGAGAAAGTATCATTTAGGGGGGTTCTTTTCCTGTCTGTTGGAGGCAGATTTCTGTACATTTCATCAAATAACCTCCTTGAAAACTCAGCTAAATTTTGTTTTCCACTTAGATCGGAATAAATGAGGTCAAGGTCTAGGACACTAGTACATATACAAACATTTTGTAGTTGTAAACCCAGAGAGAGACTATTGCATTAATTTATGCAGGAGGAACCAATACATTGTGAAATCCACACTGAAAAAGAAAAAGTGTCTTCTTCACAAATAACAGTTTGAAAGGAAAGGTAATTTAATTTTCTTAGTCCAAAGAATATGGATAGAAAACCAGAACAAATTTGGGGTGCAAAAGCTCTTTCTCAGGTCTGAAACAAAAGTTGGGTAAAATATCCTGCTACCATTTCAGACATAAGGAAGAGTCTCTATGCTCAGAAAGTTGCCCTGTTTGTCTAACAGATGGACTTAGTTCTGTCTGCCAATCTTTCCTGCTTGTATCAGCCCAAACTATGCTGCTATTGTCTCTTAACATGGACAGAGTAAAAAACAAACTAAAACAAACAACCAAAACCCAGCCCTCAGATATGATGACAATAGGATCATTTAGAAATGTAATAGGAAGGAGGTATCTCCTTGCTATAGGAATACCTGTTAAAAGAAATACCTTAATACCTTGGTATCAATACCTCTCAACACCTAAAGTCCTTTTTGCCTTTTTTTACACTTTCCATAAAACTTGTTGTTCTAAAAATGCTATAAGTGTTTCTTCAGCACTGCAAACATTTCAGGATTCTTCTTTCTTTTGAAGAAGAAGATAATTCAAAGTGTTTGGCCAAGCAACATGCTCTACTTTTTTCTCTACATTTTCTGCTTTGTTGATGCATTAAAAATTAATCATACTTCACATAATCATCTTGAATTTAGATTTGGATTGCAAAGTTAATGCCATATGTGAATATGAGTATCTGTGAAGGAGCTAGAATATCCACTTACAGGCAGTTAGTGATTTAGAGAAGTGATTCTTCTAGCTGTAATGTCAGGGGCTTGAAGGCTTATTTTCAGCATTTAACTTTGTGTCTTAATCTAGCCAAAATAATCTCTCCTTGACACTAGCTAAATATCAGCAGAAAGATAAAACACGTCAGTGAAAAACAGCCAGATTACTAAAACAATAAGGAATCTTAAAGCTTCTTATTAAAAGCATATTTTAAAATCAAACCATGAAAAATATAAAATGCTCTTTAAAAATATAAGAAATAATTCCTCTTGACAGTTTCATAATAATTTTCTTTTTCATTAGACTGTCAGATGGTCTGACAAATATGCCAAATATTTCCTGTTCTCCTTTGATCTCCAATAATGGTTTTAGAAGTATGGATTAATATGAAACTTGAGTGTAAGGTTCTTGATTTCTGTCTGATCTTAAAGAACAGAAATTAAGTGCACAAATGCATATAAACACAGTACACAGAAAGACACAATCCCTCCATAGTTGTATATGTACAAAGTAGCAGAAAGGACATGGAAAAAATACATGGTGGTGTAATAAGTCATCTAATTCTTTTCCTGTGGGTTTGGGATGGATGGACTGGCCCAGGCTGACAGACAGTACTGAAAAAGCCCTCAGCCCTTGCCTCTCATGTTTTTGACATATGTTGCATTTGTTATAAAAATGTTTTTAAGAATGTTGCCGGTGGTTCTCAGATTATTGTCCCTCTCTGCCTCCCTGGAATAGCTCCCTTTATCCATCAGCACAGCAGTGATTAGTTTTAAGGAACGTGGCCTAGACACTAAAAACCCTTTCATAGGAGAATCACGCTTTCAGAATTATAAAGAATTAACCTCAGGTACAGAATACAAACTGTAATCTGATACCTCATGAACATACTCTTTATAAAAACTACGTACTGATGGAATACAGTTATTTGGATGAAAAGGTCATGCAGTTGCATTCCCCATTGTTAGAGGTGGCTGTGGATGACCTAGAGAGATCTCCTACAAATTGATCCACTTACAGGAAAGATGTCAAGTTTCACGTGAATTAGGAAAGAATCTTTTCATTGTTGTTTCCTAGCCTAGCCCATTTGTAAAGGCTGTAGTAATCCGCAAAAGGAAAGGACAACAGAAGCATGAGATAGTGGCATCAAGGAGAGAAGATGAAACAAGAGTTTTGAAACCTACCCCAGAAAGTGTAGTATCTTGATTAATTGTTAAAGGCTGGTTTTGTTATGTTTTTCAATGTTGTTTTGGCATACATCCCCCTCATAGCTGTGGCTGCATCTCTTATTCAAAGTTTTCTGCTATTTTACCACCTGCTCACTCCCATGGCACAGCTGGAAGTGGCAGAAGTAACATTAAGATGTTGCTACACCAGATGGATCTTGCAACCCTCCTGTACCAGGTCAGAGTCTAGAATTTTTTTCCAAGAGTGAGTTGTATTTATTTCCTCAGTTACTATCTCCATAAAGAACCTGATAGTAATCTATAGGGACCCCCCTCATTGTGCACCACACCAGTGAAGGGAGATTCCCAGACCAAAGGACTCCAAAGGAGGAAAAGCCCACAGGGAATGAAGCAGTGCCAGTCCTCAGTCAGGCAGCCATACCACTGCTGAGGGTAACAGGACAGGGCCTGGAGACAGCTCTGGTAAATGCAGGTAGAGAAATACCCGATTTTAGGAGCTAGCGAGTTCAATTTACCTGTATAATTTTAACAATGGGCTAGATATTTGGGAGAAACCCCACCTTTTTCTGCTTTTGAACCTGAAAATTTTGGAACAGGTTTCAAAGTGAACTGCAACACACTCCGAAATGCTACACAGCAGCAAATGTAAGCGTGTTTGTATGTGTGTACTGGGTGTAGGCTGCAGAGGTGGCCTCTGTGGGAAGAGGTCAGGGGCTGCCCTGTGCCAGATGCAATCATTCCAGCTGGCTCCAACAGAGCCATCACAGGACACAGCTGAGCCCTTCAGTCAAGCTAGTGACACCTCTGTGATAACATATTTAAGAAAGATCAGAAAACACCAGGCAGGCAGGGAGGAGGGAAAAAGAAGAGGAAAAAAAAAGAGAGAGAGAGTGAGAAAAAGTAGGGAGAACACTAAGGTCAGATGAGTAGGTGGAGATGCTCCATGGTGAAGCAGATATCCACACTGAAGCCTGTGGAGGATCCCCACGCTGGAGCAGTTGGGTATTTCCTGAAGGAACTGCAGTCCATGAAGAACCCACACTGGAGCAGGGGAAAAGTGTGAAGAGGAAGGGGTGACACTGACAATCTGTCACATACTGACCATAATCTTCCATTCCCCATTCCCCATGGGACTTTTGAGGTAGGTAGAGGAGTTGGGAGTGCAGGAGGGAAGTTGAACCTGGGAAAGGGGGGGAGACAAGGTATTTTTTTAATGTCTGTCTTTTTCTTTCCAGCTATCTGAATGTATTTTAATTGGAAATAAATTGAATCTAATTTTCCCCAAGTTGAGTCTGTTTTGCGCAGGACAGTAATTGGTAAATGATCTCCTTGTCTTTATCTCAGCCCGCAAGCTTTCTCATCCTGTTTTCTCCCACTGTCCTGCTGAAGAGCAGGAGTGAGTGAGCAGCCAAGTGGGCATTGGGCCGTTAGCCTAGGTTAACCCATCACAGTAGGTTATACATACATATTTCTAATGAATATATATCCACTGGTATGTCCTAATCACTAGAACAGAAATGTGTTTGTTTTGTTTTAATAGTGAGAAGGAAATGGATTTTACTTTTTATCCATCAAGCTCTTCCCTGGTCATGATGTCTTGGCATGCCAGGATTTTCTCACCAACTACAAATGTCATAATCTCTCAGTTCCATTAATTTGTCAAATTAATCACATCAAGATTTAGATTTGACCTTCTTATCCTTGTTGTCAGATTAATGTGATAGTAAAAATCTATTACTTTTACTGTCTTGAATAGCTGAATTAGGTTTTTAAAGGCTAAAAATAGGAAGCTACATGATGCTACATGATGCATGAGTAAGAAGTACCTTAGGGATAGGTTAATATTTAATATTGGTTTGAAGTTAATGTTTGGATTCTAATTATAGTTTGAATTACTGAAAACATGGGTTCAGCCAAGTAGCAGCAGCTGTACAACCTTTCTCAGTATTCAGGCTCGTGAGGAAGGGATTGAAAAGGGCTTTATTTTAAGTACTTCTTACACTGGAACTGGAGAGCACTGCATAGGAGTGGTCATAATTTTGGCTATTACAGTTCCATGCTAGTTGGAAATTAGGAACTGGTTAATTAAGGCAGTGTTATAGTCCTGGATGTTCACAGTGGCAGTCCAAAAGAAGTAAATTATTTCAGGTGAGCAAGCTGTGAACAGAAAAGGTAGCCTTGGTTGTCTCTTCAGTGACTTTAAGTTTCTGTTTTATTTGGCAGAGTTTAGGGCTAGAATTGCAACAGCAGTGTTGCCTTTCTTATGAAGAGGTGAGGCAGTCATAATATTCTAAGAATCTCCTCTCGCTGACCTGGTAGATGAGGATGCAATGTTCCTATTGATGTCCTAGTGAGAGCTGAAGTTATTAACACCAGATGAAGCAGCAGCACCAAAACAGAGCTATTCCACTCTACAACTCCCAATAGCCTGATAACTTATTACATTTGCACAGCATCAAGCTAATGTGGACTTTGTGTTCTAAGTTAAATTAATCCTTTGTGCAACTGATGTACAACAACCACAAGCTGCTGTTTGTGGTCTGAGGATTGGAAAACAAGCTCTGCAGGCTTCTGGTTATTTTTGGTGCATTCCAGTATGTACTTAACAGTAAGACACTGTTACCAGAAACGTCAAATTATTCTACAGTATTTCTTGCTCATTTTGTTCAAGACTATATTTTACAGGTATGCATTATGTAGGATTTGTTCACAGTTTCTTTAACAATCCATGTAAAATAGGTGTTAGACTGCCAATAAGGAAAGACTGACCAAAATGAAATCCTGTTTAAGAGAAGAACACTTGGTTTTCACTATCTCATTTCACCAAAAATAAAACAAAAAACCCCTCCACATTCTACTCCTGCCAAGCAGTATCTGATGTATTATAAATTATCTTCTCCTTTTTGTTAATGAATCCTGACAATTTCATCAGACTTCTACGCCAAACACTGCTGCCCATTCAGCGGATCAGTCTGTCATTAAACTACCTCAGACCTGAAGTTCTGTTGAGTAAGTTTGCTAGACTTGGAAGTTTACCTGAAAATAAAAACTATTAAGAATTAAATAAAAGCTTGGTGAATAAAATAATATCCATGTGAAACAGCATGGTTTTACTTCAGCTTAAAAAAACTCATAGGACTTAAAATTGTACTGTCAAGTAAATCAGAGGAAAAATGACTCACCTAGGAAAGCAGGACTGAAGTAATGAAGATTCTGTATACACTATCACATGCACAATAATATCACTATGGAAAGAACATGAGCAAATGACGCATTTACCAGTAAAGTCCAAGTTTTAGAATAGCACAATAAATTTTAAGGTTGAATATGAACTGCTCTTTCATTACTATTTTCAGTCTTCTGTCTTAATTTTATATTTTCAGCTTTTATACTTGCTATATAAAATAAGAAAATAAAAATTATTTAACTCCTCCATAAAATACTGTAATTGTTCTACTGCTGTAGAAGATCAGACAGTAAAGTGTGCACAAGTTCCTGACAAATCTCATTATTTGGGCTATGATGACAATACTGATAACATTTTCATCTTAACTGGAAAGTGAAAGTACAATGCCAAACCTTTTTTCATTGTTGGAGGATCATGAGATTATGGTTTATGCCAGTGATAGTAACTGTGTTTTTAAGCAGACATTAAAATTAGTGAGAAAGGAAAAATGATTGAAGTTATTTCTTTGGAATAATGCAATGAATAAAAACGTTGCTAATAAGCCAGTACTAGATCTCTGCTGATGGTAAGGACAGGTCAAATCAGCTGGAGAAGCTGCAGAGAATCAATCACAGTTTGATAATTCTGCAGGTATTGCAAGGAAATAGTATCAACACTGCTTTGCTTTCCAAACACGCTGGTGTAACGAACAGCTAATTCCATCTAATTTACATTATCATACTGAGTCTTCAGTGCAAATTCCTATGACTTCTCTCTGTATGACACAATCCCTCTCTTTGTTAGAACGAAAGATGGTACTTATTCTGTGCTCATATGAGTGCTGAGCTCTATCTTGTGGAGCAACATTGACAGCAGTAGGCTTCAAAGAACTGAAAAGCATCTGTATTGTGTTGGGTGCAGGACTGGGCATATATTGTTACAAATATGACTCTTTTATCATAAAAGTACAGTAAATATCATGATTAGGCATATGGGTTCAATCCTCTAGGTCCAAGGAAGTCACAGACCTCTCTGTTGGAAGTGCCACCAGGGATCTCCATCAGTGCCAGTTATGCAGGTGGTTTTTATGAAGTGGACATCTGTCTATTGAAAGCTGGACAAAACCAAAAAACTTGTTTTGCTTTCGGTCATTAATCACTACTTGTTACCCTGCTTCAAGTTCAAGTTACTGATGAACTCTCCAAACCCTTGTTCTCTTGCCATGCTAATGATTGGATTTCATCCTGTCCTGAATATATAGAACTAGCAGGGGTGCCTGCCTCTGGCTACTGACATCAATGGGACCAAAACCTACTGACTTCAATCCCACAGTAAAGATCAATTTTGGTTTGCTGCCAATTAAAACCATTTAATTTTTCTTCCTTTGCTGTTGATAAGGCCAAAGTGACCTGTGTGGAAATGTCTTTTGTGGATACCAGGCTTTTGCACAACATGTCACAATTTTATAGCAGACCCCTTGTAGTGGTACCTCAGTTCCAGAGCACTGACCTATGTACCAAGACTGCCTTGCATAAGAGCGAGATGGAAGATTTTACGGAAAATTTGAATCATAGAATCATAGAATCCTTTAGGCTGGAAAAGACCTTTAAGATCATCAAGTCCAATCCTTAACCTAGCACTGCCAAGTCCACCACTAAACCATGTCCCTAAGTGCCGCGTCTACATGTCTTTTAAATATCTCCAGGCATGGTGACCCAACCACTTCCCTGGCCAGTCTGTTCCAGTGCTTGACAACCCTTTCACTGAAGAAATTTTTCCTAATAGACAATCCAAACCTCCCCTGGTGCAACCTGAGGCCATTTCCTCTCATCCTATGACTTACTACCTGGGAAAAGAGATTGACACCCACTTCGCTACAACCTCCTTTCAGGTAGTTGTAGAGAGTGATAAGGTCTCCCCTCAGCCTCCTTTTCTCTAGGCTAAACAACCCCAGTTTCCTCAGCCGCTCCTCGTAAGACTTATGCTCTAGACCCTTCACCAGCTTCATTGCTCCTCTTTGGGCACGCTGCAGCACCTCAATGTCTCTCTTGTAGTGAGGGGCCCAAAACTGAACACAGTATTCAAGGTGCGGCCTCACCAGTGCCTAGTACAGGGGGACAATCACTTCTCTAGTCCTGCTGGCCACATTATTTCTGATAGAAGGCAGGAATCTATTGGCCGCCTTGGCCACCTGGGCACACAGCTGGCTCATATTCAGCCAGCTGTTGACCAACACCCCCAGGTCCTTTTCTGCCGGGCAGCTTTCCAGCCACTCTTCCCCAAGCCTGTAGCATTGCATGGGGTTGTTATGATCCATGTGCAGGACCCGGCACTTAGCCTTGCTGAACCTCATACAGTTGGCCTCGGCCCATTGACCCAGCCTGTCCAGATCCCTCTGTAGAGCCTTCCTACCCTCCAGCAGATCAACACTCCCACCCAACTTGGTGTCGTCTGCAAACTCATTGAGGGTGCACTCGATCCCCTTTTCCAGATCATTGATAAGGATATTAAACAGAACTGGCCCCAATACTGAGCCCTGGGGAACACCACTCCTGACTGGCCGCCAACTGGATTTAACTCCATTCACCACCACTCTTTGGGCCTGGCCATCCAGCCAGTTTTTTACCCAGCGAAGAGTACGTCCATCCAAGCCATGAGCAGCCAGTTTCTCCAGGAGAATGCTGTGGGAAATGGTGTCAAAGGCTTTACTAAAGTCTAGGCAGACAACATCCACAGCCTTTCCCTCATCCACTAAGCGGGTCACCTTGTCATAGAAGGAGATCAGGTTAGTCAAGTAGGACCTGCCTTTCATAAACCCATGCTGACTGGGCCTGATCACCTGGTTCTCCTGTATGTGCTTTGTGGTGGCACTCAAGATGATCTGCTCCATAACCTTCCCTGGTACCAAGGTCAGACTGACAGGCCTGTATTTCCCTGGATCCTCCTTCTGGCCCTTCTTGTAGATGGGCATCACATTTGCTAACCTCCAGTCAACTGGGACCTCCCTGGTTAGCCAGGACAGTGCATGTGTTTGGCCAAACATTTGCAGAAAACTTTCAATAGGAAATTTCAGTTCTGGAAATTAAAAAGTAAAAAAAAAAAAAAAAAAAGAAAAGCTAAAAGTAATTGAAATGGGGCTTTTGATTTAAGATATTTTAGAAAAAAACCCTAATGTCTGCAGGACATGTTAGTTTGTAATGACATTTTTCATAGAAAATGAAGTTTTTCCTCAAGTTTACAAATTATTGGGTTTCTTTTTTTTTTTTTTATTTTAAAGCCATACATGTTTGAACCTCTTGTCCAATAATTCTTGTGAAATAGCTGTGTTATAGGCAGTCCTGTAATTTTTCAATCATTTTTAGGCATCATTTTGGTATAACTTGCTGGCCTCAAATGAGGCTATATTGCAGACCTGAAGCAATATATTGGCTGTGTGGTTGGTAATACTCCACCCACTTGCTGCTTCATGGTTCATATGATCCATAGATCAACATTTTTTTAAAAGTCAGCAAAGTAGCAACCATTAAAAATGTGACTCAGTAAGAAAGTCATTGCAGAAAAGCATGAGAAAACAAAGTGAAATCTGAACATGAATTTGCAGGAAATTTTCACTGGAGGTTTCATTTGAGGTGTGGTTATAAATTGAGACTTTTTTTTTCTCTTAATGGTTTTTGTCTATTTTTTCTATTACTAAATGTTATTCTTCATGGACTTGAAATAAAGGTGTGAGATACAGGATTTAGCCTATAAAATGGCTTCTTCATCTTAAAACACCATATAGGCCTGTGAGTGATGCAAGGAGTCCCAGATAATATGATGGTGAGAGTAGTTATCTTTTCTGCTTCTTTTTTTCTAGCTGAAAGGACCAATGCCCCCTAGGCTGGGAGGCAGAAGAGGTGATATCATAGTGCTTTTTCCAGGTGCAGCTCTTCTGATGCTATCAGGCAGGACACTGAACTGAAAAGTCTTGAAGACTCAGGTGTTAGATCGCACCTCTGGCTTTTATATGCAGTCTGGAGCATTAATTGGCATATTCTAATGCCTGCTTTGTTAATGAGGTGTGCGCAGAGGTGCAGATGTGTACACAAAAATGTCACTCACAGACCTCAGCCAAATAGTTATGAAACAAAGCTCTTGAGTAATGTTAAACTGGTGGCCTTCAGAAGAGCACTGTTTTGTAATTTACTGGCTGAGAGTACAATCGTATATTACTGTAACTGTGTCAGAAGAAAATAATGTATGATTTCCTTTCTGGAAATGCCAATGAGAACCAAAAAAACCCTGAAACCAATCCTTTAAACTTTATTAGGTGTGACTGAATTAAAGGAAATAGTCTGGGTACTAACAGACTAGCTAAAGAAAAAGTGATTTGAGCTTTGAGGAAAAAATAATTCAACAAAATATATCTATTCAGTTCCTTGACAGGTGCTGCTTGTTTTTTTTTTTTTAAAAGATCAGTCTTAGCATCTGAGAGCTAGTAGCTGAGAATAAATTGTATGTTCAAGATAAATTAAATGGCGGGGAGCATCTATGAACACTTGGCAGAAAGAGGCATCTGTAGAAAATGTTTTGCACTTTGTAACAGTGTTTCTTATTTTTCTTAGATCTTTCCTTTCCTTCAACAACTTACACTACAATAAAAATAAGTTTTTAAAATTAAACATTGATAATACATAATCAATATAACATGTACAACTAGTGTAATGATGGAGCAAGTTCAGCACTAGCTTTTCTTTTTAACAATCACACAGATTTCAGAGAGTTACACACATTTTACAGCACTATTTATTTTATTTTAACATTCTGAACAGAGACAGGAGTCATGGATTAATTGGAAATATATGTAGGCTCTTGATCCTGAGGAACAGCCTGGCTTTACCCCAGAAAAGGTCTCAACTTCCAGCATTAGATGAGTCCTAGAGATTGAGTACAGAGGTCCTAGAAATGCCAGGCCTTACAGATTTACGGGGCAGGATTTTGCAGATGTGTAAACCCATGTAGCTTCACTGCCTTGGTGGAATAGTCTGATTTATGCAAGCTGAGGATTTGTCTCAGTGAAGCCTTTAATGGGACATTTCCCAGATCTTCCCTACCAAAGGCAAGTAATCGTTGCTCAGGAGAACAAGAGCTGCAAGAGGAAGCTTGTTAAAGAAAGCATTGGAGCTGAAATGTGGTTTAACATCATGTAAGAATTAGAGAGAAAGAGTTAATTTTAGCTGAGTTTGACATGTCCAAGAACAGTTTGTGGAATACGAGATTGTAGTAAATACTCCACCTCACTAAGGACTGTCAGCCAGAGGTCAAATGAAAATCATGCTGCAACTACAGAGCCTGTAATTTTGTGATTCACGTAAATATACTTAATATCTTTTCCCAGTCACAATTGTTGCAAACAACATGGTTTCTACAACACTGTTTATGTATCCATAGACAATAACGTCACAATAATTGTGCAATTCTAAATATGCATGGTTTTCTTCTCTTTTGTACACACTTTTCCACTATTTTGCAACAAGAATGTATCCCAAATTTTTTTGTGCAGCTATCTGTGTTTTCTTAAATAGAACAAGTGATTTAGAAAGGTCACCAAATAAAATATTAATACAGACACAGAGTTCTCTAGTAGGTACAAACAGAGATTTCTTGGCAATTTGCTACTGATTTAAACAGGACTTACAAGTGCATATACATGTATAAACATATATAAAAAATCTCTGAAGATGTAATGTGATAATAATAGAAATATTAACACACTACATAATGTGCTTGACCAGAGCCATAGTCACAGGCTACCAAAATGGCTCTTACAGAAAAACATGATCTCCACTGAAACAGAGCTGCAGAGCCAAGCATCTTATTATCGCTAAGTGTTGGCATAAACAGTTTTGTGCAACATTCAAGAAGCATAGAAACCTATGAACTGCTGAAGTGTTTAAAATTGGTTGCAATTGTTCAACTGACAGGTTATTTCAAATCATTCCAAAGTTGAGATGTTACAGACAGATTCAAACATTTTGCGTATAAACTTGGAAACAAGACAAAAACAATGTGTTAGAAGAGGAAAAAATATAACATATTTTCCTTAATGAAATGAGCAGAAGTTCTTCCAGTTTATTATCAGTAATGCTGGACATTAAAAAAACATTAAGGAAAACATAAGAAGAAAATAAGAACATTATACTTTATTAGTTTTAAGTAAACATTTGGGAGAGTCTGTCAATTTTTGGAGCAGTGCTGAGTAAGAGTGATGCTTACTCTGCACTAAGATTAGACTCTGGAGCCAGAGTGTGTCAGACACCATTTTTGAATTACAGTCATCCCTCCTTGACCATGGAAGTTTGTAATTTAGTGGTCTCCTGTTCTAATAGTAAATCGCTGGCTTTCCTTCTCCTGTCTGTCCTGCATATTGTGGCCTGGGAACAGGCACAAAGTTACCACCTGCTCTGTTCTGCCTCTCTGCCTCTGTGGGCTTCATGTTCCCTGGAAGAAAATGGAGCAAAAAGCCCCATTTCCTTCCATGTTACCTTTATGTGAAGACTAGTTAGCCAGAACACAGGTCTTAGGCATATGCCAAGTCACAATATCATTCTTCATTAGTTTTAGCTTCTAGAAGCTTCTGTTTCTGAAAAGATGGCTAACAATGAGTGACATGGGTGAAAGAGACCCTGATATGATCCCCTCGGTGATTATGGGACCAAGAGTGAGACAATAACCACTACTGATCTGCCTCAGAATGATTTACAAAATAGTCATCCCTTGCAGCTCTCAGTTATAATATTTTCTGTGTTGCTTTAAATGAAAAAAAACCCCACAACTTTGGCTGAATGTGACAAGGTTAGTTGACATGATGAGCAAATTCCCAAATGCTTATCTTATTGCCTATTGCTTTACTTGTTACAGTTATTAGTCATTTAATATGAACAACAAATACAGTGAGTTGCTCTGATAACAAAGTTAAGAAACACTTTGGAGCATCTATAGATTAATTTCCATAAATAGGAAAGTGTCTATATCCCAGAAGTTTCTTCTTCAAGGACCACAAGCCCACAACACCCTTTTCAGCACTCTAAAACTACTTTAAATCTTTTGCACAAAAAAACCCCAAAGCAACAGAAGCCACCAAATCCATATGTTAGCGGCAGAGAACAGGGAATATGAAGGGCATTGCTAATACCTTTGGTCCTTCCAATAACAACAGCAAATGATTTGTAAGGTTTAAATGCACAGAGGCAGTACTATTCAAAGAGGCAGTTAAATTTAGCAATTGCATGCTAAACCGATCATCAACCTCATAATCACTCCAAAAATATAATTATGGCTCTATATTCTTAATCTAGACAATTTTGGGGTGTGGTTTTTTGCAGAGTCTGCACTTTCAAAACTGAAAGTGATAGAATGCTGGAGTTTGGCTTCATTGATCACAACCTGTATCCATTTTGCAAAATAAGCACATTTTTGAAAGACCTTATTTGAATGAAGTATAAAGACCTAATTCACATCTCTTGGCATACTGTGAGCGCTATTTAAAGCTTTACAATCAAATACATTCAAAAGCAGGAAGGACAAATATAACCTTTTTTTTTCCTGATTAGACTTTGAAGTGCTAAGAGAAATGCTTGCAATAGCCCATGCAAAACATCACAAAAAGGCTTTTCAATACACCTGAAACATTGAACATCTTCAAGGGTAAGTGGTATTGGCAGCTGTTTCATTCAATGAAAGCTATGAACTGGGGGTTTGAACATGGAGGGCATGAATTCAACAAAATTCAGTCTGTGATAAACACAAAATGTCAAGGGAGAGGGTGAGGATTCTTGTTTTGGAGCATTGAGCCCAGCACAACCCTGATTCAGCAGCATCATTACTCAATCTATTCCTCAATGTGGGGAAAATATTTATACTGGCAAGGCCCTCTCACAAGGGCTTACTGCAGAGGAAACAGTGCTTGGCAGAAAAGTATTTCTTACTGTTTTTCTCCATTCAAGCCATTCTCATTTGTTGGCTTCTCTTTTTAGCCCACAGAGCATTCAAAAAATGTATCAATTAATTGCTTAAACATTCTAAAGAAAATTTTACCATGATTGATTTGAAAAAATCATTTGAAAAAATGAGGCAGTCTCTTGTTATAGTATCAGCAATTTGGATGAGTAGTGAAAAGAATAACTTAAACTGCACAGAACAAATTAAGTTGTGATAACTTTTTCACATTTAATAGTTTGATCACACTGGGCTGGGAAATGTCTTTGTTGTAGTTTAGCAAAAAGTACCTCTCTGATTATCTTTAAAAGAAAAGTTTGATACTAATTAGTTTCAGAATTTTCTTAAAGGTTTCATACCATAGTAAGGAAAGAATTCTACTAACTTTTTTTCATAAAAGAAACCCCTGGTAAGAATACCTGTGAGAAAGTGTTGATTTGTTCTTGTCCTCTACAGGGTATTAAGCCTTTATTTTATTACTGCCTGAATCATAAAGGAAATTTGGCTTGCAGGTCAGACAAAACAGGTTTCTGGGAAGTAAAGACCCTTGTGCCAATTAATGTAAAAAGCAGCTATAGACATGTTGGCACTAGAATAACAGAAGGAACATGCAAGCAACTTTATCCATGAGTGTGTGTTCATATACCATTTCTTCATTCTCCAGACATAATGCTGAATATAGAATAGGCAGAGTTGTTCCAGTGTTCGCAAATACTGTAAAAGCTGCAGTAGCTGCATGTATTATTAAGTTACTAACACTTCTCATCATTGTGGCAGTGCATGTGCCACTTCTACTCTCTTTCAGTACAGCCAAGTACATTTAGGACAGGGAAGGACCAGTATGACTTTTATTTTTATTTTTTGCCAGATTAGACTTCTCAGTGCTAACAGAAATTAGCACCTTCATGGACCTCTATCAAACTGTATCCAAATCAATGGTAAATCACTGTGTAGGCAGGGTAAGTCAGCCCCTCCCGGGAGGACTACAGTCTCACCTAGTTTAGCGTGTTGTTGCCTTACATGTGTGACCTGATCAAGCATCTCACAGGCTTGGAAATATCACAGATTCTGCAAGATAATGAGGAGCAATGTTAAGTAGCCTCCTTCCAGCTAACAGTCTTAAAAGGGGGGGTTGTTTGAATTAGAATGCAAGATTAAATTGAACTGCTCTGTTCCATGTCACATGATATTAATTATTCAGTGCCAGCTGAAGGCCCAAGCATGGCAGAAGGGCTGAGTGTGACACCAAGGACCACCTGGCTTTAAGTAGACCTGTAGCTGTTCTTGTTAAGGGTGGTGATTTAAGGAAGAAGCATTACTCTGCAATTGGAAAAAAATTACAGGTTTCTGACTTACAAGATTCTCAAGCTGAATTGCATACAAATTTGGCATTTGATTTTTAAAGCATATACAAGCTTGAAAATAAATCAATATGTTGTCATCATCAGACAACTATTCAGAAAGGAGGAAAAAACCTCTAGAACTCGCAAAACAAATTTATAACCCTCTTCACTCTGCTGCGTTTAATTCAGGTGGCAGGTTAGTGATCTTGTAAACTTAACAACCCAGGCAGAGATGTGAGTGGAGTTTTTAAAAACATTTCCTAGAGCATTTCAGCATTTTTACTAACCTCAAAGTCTGAGTTTTTCAACTGAAATAGTGTTATGGGTTCCTCCATAACATGCAAACTGCCTATACTTTCTGTTTAATCAAAATCTGGTGGCTTGTGAGCAACAGACCTTGTACAGTTGCATCACCTGAAAGTACAGAAACAGAAAGAATAATCACATCATAAGACCATAAGCACAGGGCTCTAATTTCAAATGGATTTTCTTGAGTAGTAGACTTAATTGTCATCAAATCTAAGAAGGACTGAGTCATCTATTTTCAGTAGTTATGATTTATTTAAGAGTACATAATTATTACTCTTTTTTTGTAAATTTTCAGTGACATTTATGAGAAAGCTGAGCTGTTTGAGAGTACTAAGAAACTGTGACAACTGAACGCACAATTTTGGCATCGACTGAATAGCTCCAAAATATCTAGTTTGAAACTTTTAATAAAAATGGAATGTTTCAAATATTTGTCATCAACATTGTGATGATTTTTCCCCCCGAGTTCAGACTGAGTTTATGTCTGCCACTGCATGAGCCCAGATGGAGCTCTGGTTTCATGTCCATTCTTTTCTATGGACTAGAATGAAAGAGTTTTGTTTCTTCATTTATTGTGCAATTTGGGAGCATCAAATTCAGAATTTCTCATGAAAGTGAAAAATTGAGATTAAGCTTCTGAATTTTTTTTTTCTACTTTTGCTAGGTATGTTTGTTACAAAAAAATACAAAACTGTAATAGCGAGTCACTTGCCACACACACAGACAAAACAGTTTCAATGCTATCAATAGGATAGACACACATACTTCAGTATCAACGTATTCACTATCAGAAAAAGGATGTGAATTTTTTTGGATCAGGGCTGAGCAAGGACCCTAGAGAAGGAAAGGTGTCTTGCTTTAAACCTTTAATCCAGTCTTGTTTTGGTCAGATATTAAACCATTACTTGTATGTCTTGACTATTGCACTGGTCTATTGTTTGGGGTTTTTTTTCCTTGGAGTAAGTTGCAGGCATTGAACTTTTCAGCTGAGGAACAGAAGGTAACTTGGGCACATTGCTTGGTGGAGACCATCATCATTTACAGTAAGATCAAATATGAATAGAACTTGAAGATGTGTGAAAGGAGGGAAGCAAAGCTCATAACTAGCTATACTGAAAGAATTTTCTAAAGTCCAATTCCACCCTACCTAGCCTCACCATCTGCTTCATTTAATAATTACATTCACTAGCATGAGCCAGCTGGCAAAATTAACAACAAAAGTAAAACATCTGGAATACTTTTGGAAATGAAAATAAAAGTAAGAGGTGGGGAAAAGGGGTAAAGATGGGCAAAAGATGGAAAGGATTTAATTTTTCTAGATGCCCAAGGCTAGAATATTATGCTGTGGAGGGAACTGACAGAGAAGCAAGACTCTTCTAATTCCCAGCAATATATTTACT